>NW_009260763.1:1783384-1812142 GCF_000687185.1 Egretta garzetta
CCCCCCAGTGGTTTAACTAACATTTCTCTAGAAGACCAGCATTAGAATGGCCAGGTTGATACTTTGTTCTTGTGAAGAAACATGTTTGTGCCTAGTTTTCTGTCAGCGTCTTGGTGTTTTACTGATACTGTTCTGATGGAGGAGATGAGATAAGGGAAAGGTACTGTTAAAGCTTCCAGCTGAGTAAGCCTGAGGCACGAAAGGTGTAAAGAAGGTAAAGAAATCACTCATTTCAGTAATGCTTTTTTGGTTCACCTTATCACATCTCATTGCTAGTTAAGTTCATGTTTGGGAAGAAACATGTTAAATTTCTCAGGGATTTCAAAAGCCCTGGTAGAGCAAACCTCAGATTTCCACTTTATACTGTTGTGCTACCAACTGCTGATTAGATGGAGCTCCCACTGGAGCCTGCGGATGCTTTAGTTAATTGGCTAGAGGGACCACTGAGGGATGCTGTGTGATGTGATGTGATATGTATGTACTTGGTGATGATCGGTCCTTGTGTTCTTGCCTGGAAAATCTAGAATGGCTTCGGTACAATGCTGCTTGTAAATACTAATGTAAATTTGCCAGGCTTCTTTAAGTTGCTGCAGTGTATAGGAAGAAGAATCTTCACTGTAATCTTTGTTTTGCTGTTCCCTGGATGATTTTAAGTCTGTAACAGAATAGAATCATCGAATAGTTTGGGTTGGAAGGGACCTTTAAAGTCATCTAGTCCAACCCCCCTGCCATAAGCAGGGACATCTTCAACTGGATCAGGTTGCTCAGAGCCCTGTCCAACCTGGCCTTGAATGTTTCCAGGAGTGGGGCAACTACCACCTCTCTGGGCAACCTGTTCAGTGTTTCACCACCCTCATCGTAAAAAATGTCTTCCTTATATCCAGTCTAAATCTACCTTCTTTTAGTTTAAAACCATTACCCGTTGTCCTATTGCAGCAGGCCCTGCTAAGAAGTTTGTCCCCATCTTTATTACAGGCCTCCTTTGAGTACTGAAAAGCCACAATAAGGTCTCCCAGGAGCCTTCTCTTCTCCAGGCTGAACAACCTCAACTCTCTCAGCCTGTCCTCTTAAGAGAGGTGCTCCAGCCCGCTGAGCATTTTTGTGGCCCTCCTCTGGACCTCATGTCTTTCGTGTGCTGAGGGCTCCAGAGCTGGATGCAGGGCTCCAGGTGGGGTCTCACCAGAGCGGAGCAGAGGGGCAGAATCACCTCCCTCGACCTGGGAGGCTACACTTCTTTTGATGCAGCCCAGGGTATGGTTGGCCTTCTGGGCTGCAAGTGTGCACTGTTGGCTCATGTCCAGCTTTTCATCCACCAATAATAAAAACACTGACTTAGTATTTTCTTTCAGTCTCCAGAGGGTGCTGAAGGCAAGGATGCAGCAAAAGTAACTAAACAAGAGGCAAGTATATTTCTTTTTTCTTTTTTTTTTTTTTCTTTTTTTAAAAATTTCTTTTGGTATGTAATTGTTGAATTAATTAACATATTTAACTGTCGATCTGCAATCTTGCATATCAGAAGACTATGCACTGCTCTGGCACTTCTGGCAAGGTGTTTTCAGTGGGAACAATGACAACCATGTTTGTAGCTTATCTGGCATAATTTGGGTTTGTGCACTGAGGATTCATACAACTTATTAGTACACAAAAGAAATTTCAGAAACACGTACGGCTTTGATAGACAGGCTCTGGTGGATCTTGTGGCAACAGTGTAGGATGTCACTGCCTGGAACTGTTGCTCTGTCTCTAGCGAGTTGGCAGAAGAGGGTTAATGCACACACCTCAGCCAGTCTACTTCAGAACTATTCTTAGCTTAAGTGACTGATGGAAGGGTGTCTTGAATTAAGATACCAGGCTCTAAACTGGAGCAGCTGACACATTTGTGTGTTTTCTTTGTCTGAATTTGTTTTAAGGGCACAGTAACTTCTGTCAGAGAAGGCAAGGAGGCAGCTGGTGATACCTTGACCTCTACAGTTTGTTTGTCACAGCCCTTAATGTGAACTTAAAAAACAGGTAGAGAATTATGGGGATTCATTTTATTAGGTTGTCATCTTTTGTGGCAAACGAAGTTAAATCAGGACCTTGAAAAGAATGGGTGAATATTTAAATGAATTAACAATTAATTGCTCTTCTTGTGTAAATCTTTGAGCATATTTGAATAGGAAAAATAGTCTAATGAATTTTTACGCTTTCTGAATTGAGAAGTTGGTTGTCGCTCAGTCCAGTAGAAGAAGATGGTACGGTGGAAATGTCAAAATATTTCAAGCAATAGTAAAGTTTACAATAAGCCTCTGAAAAAAAAACAGAGTAAAAAATAGGTCTGGGAGGAATCATTTTTGATACCTCAGTATCTTCCTATGGAATTTTCTAGAAGACAAATTAGTTTGTTTTTCATAAAGTATGGAAAGGCTGATGAAATCATGGTAAAAATATAATCTCATTTGTTCTGAATGAATTTTTTTTCTCTGCCCAAGTTTAAATATTATTTCTTCAAGAGCCAGAAAAGTAAAAGTTCCTTCCCCAAAAAATTTGAGACCTGATGGCTAAAATAAAGAGTAGACATCAAAAAACTTACAGAAATACACAGGCTCTCTGGAGAGAGCCCGCTGACTCTGAAATACAAGGGCTCTTGGAGTAGTCTTCAGTCAAGATGAGATAATAGTGACTGTTGACGCTATGGGGGGGACACCAAACAAACAAAAGAGGAAAAAAAACAAAACAAACCAAATTAACATACTCTTGGTAGATACGCCTGTAGCTCTTGGTATGTGAATGAGGAAAGTAGTTGTAGGACTAGATTAGAAACTGTGGGAGCTCTTGGAATAGGTAGAATTTACACGTAGGAAGGGTGGCTTCAGTCTGAGCCAAACCAGACCTATGTGGATGGCACTGAGGAGATCTGGACTATTTTAAACTAAATATCTGAGGGGAGACTGGCAAGTTCTTAAGAGCACATAGGGCGAAGTGAGAGCTCCCTATCTGTTACGGATCTTTAATATTTCTCTAGATTAATTGTATCAATAAGTACAGCAGAATCCTTTATGTATTGCCAAGCCATGTGTGAGTGGGGAGTGTACACTGTAGAAATTGTGCCAGGTATCATCTGACCACAGTAATAAAAAAGTGGCAATGGGAGATCAGAGAGGCTCTGAGGACAGAAAGAGAGTTGATGGAGATTTCAGTTACACTTCAGAGATTTGGTAAAAGGCACGGGATGGCATTACAAAGACAAAAAAGTTAAAACTATAAATGCTTGCTTCCTGGAGGAACAAATCAAAGGACCAATAAAAGGATAATCAGCTCTTTATTTGATCCTCAGTAATATGTAGGAGCTAGTTAAAAAAACAGTTGTCAGAGAACTATTCTGTAATTGTGACCATAACATATTGAGGTTCATCATCCTTGCAGGATTGTAAGTGCAAATAAACTGTTACGGTAAGAATTGATATCAAGAAAGGGAATTTTATTAAAAATGAGAGACTATTAAAAGGAGCAGCTAAAAAGTTTAGTGGTTTCAGATGGCAGAGGGGCATAGTGGTACGTCATGCTAGAGGCTTGCAGAAATGCATATGATTTTTCAAAAACCTCCACACCCCACTCCACCCCCCCCAAAAAAAAAATTCACCAGAATGACTTAATAGCAAAATAAGGGAAATTTATTATTTTTGAAAGGTATTTTTTGTATTGATGGGAAATAATGAAGAAAGGAGCAAACCCTCCAGCATGGCAAACGTGAAGCTGAAAAACAGTAATGCAACTTCTGCTATGGAGAATTCTTAGGGAGGTTTCTCACAGTGGAGCCTTTTCTCAAGGGTATAGGGTTGGAGGACATTCTTTAATTGAGTGTGAGTGAGAACTAGACAGTATTCACCAGCAATTGCCAAACTGTTAAGCGCAGTATGTAATTTACTGCTTGCATTGGCCTCAGTACCAGAGTAACTGAAGGTGATGAAATGCTCCCAGGACTTTAGATGAGGGACTCTGGAAAATAAAGCCTGTGAGTCTAACTTGCAAAAGTAGTTTAGAAAAGAAACTGTATGTGCATAAATGTATAATGGCAGAGTCGATACGGATTTTGCAGAGGGAAATCAGACTTCAGGCAGGTGAGTTGTGTGTGGAAGTCAACAGGTATAAGGATGATAACATGCCAATTGAGATGGTTTACTTTACGTGCACGTAAAGAACACTTTTTGATAAGGTTACCTGAGCAGGTTCTTAAAGAAACTAAGCTAGCATGGATTAAAGGGAAGATCTTCCTGAGAGGTGGTAACAGATAAAAATATGAGAAGAGAGTAGGGAAGAAGTAGCTAATTTTCATAATGGTGGAGAATTATCAGTGGAGTATTGGAAGGAAATGTGTTGGGGCTTGTGCTGCTGAATATATTCATTTATGATCTAGGAGAAGAGGTACTGGAGAAATGACAAAGTTTGCTGAAGTTTACAAAAAATTATCACAGTCATCAGAAATGAGAGAGACTGAGAAGGGTGTAATGTTACTGGTAACTAGGTGACAAAATACCAATAGAAATTCAGTATGGAGAAATGCAAAATAATGGGGGGGGGAGGGAAGATACAGTGACCAAATCCGCTGTTAATCAGGGGTGAGACTGCGAAATCACAGTGAATACTTACTAGAAAATGTCAGTTCTTCTAAAGAAAAGGTAACTAGAATATAGGAAAAAAGACGAGAGTGTGAAACATCAATGTATCACAAGATCAATTTGTTGTGCTCCCAGATGTGGGACTCCTAAGTGAAGTTCTTCTGACTCCTCCTTAAAAAGGCCGTGATAGAATGAAAAGGATACCAAGTATAGTGGGACAAACAGGATGCAGAGCAGCTTTAAAAGAAAAAACCAAACCACAATCCGGATTTTCTAGCATTCTTGACTTTTTATGTAACGGAGATGTGATAAAATCATCAGTAACACAGAAAAAGGCAGTTAGGGAATTATTACTCATGTAAGCCTAAAACAAGAGGAATCTAGTGAAAGTAAGGGGCAAGAAGGTTAAAGACAACAGAGAGGGAGGGGTTTGCTTTTTCTTTTCCACACAGTGCATAATCCTATTATGGAACTCTTTGCTACAGGATGTTATGGAAAGTGAAAGTGTTCATTAGGCTATTAGACAAATTTATGGAGAAAAATGACCCTTGGGAACTATTAAACACATGATGTGGATATAATATCCAGGTTGGAAAGTTCACAACGGTAGATTGCCAGAAGCTGGCGCAGTAGGAAAGTGCAAAGCGTTGTTCTGCATCTGCTCCATTTCATAGACTCTTTCCATAGGTGTTTGCTAGTGGGCCAGTGTCAAACTGGGAGAGCTGCTAGTTCCCAGCTCAGACAGCTGTTTGGAGGGGGACATGGGTTCTAAACACACATTAAAATGTGACCTTTGCTGACTTGACTGCAGTTCCCTCCTTATAATCAGATAATGCAAAATGCATACAAACTCTGAATGGGGATTAAAAATACTTATCCATCAGGCATTTTTAAAGAACTGAGGGTTAATGCTGACTTTCTTAATGGCAATACAAGCCTTCTGTGAAACCAGTCGTGAAGCAGGAACACTTGGGGAACATAGAAGAGAATTATAATTTATATAAACCAATATATTAGCCTTTAAAAAGTAGGTGTTAACATAACATTCCAATGCCCAAACACTGGAATCATCAGTTAAGAAAACAGATTTGTAAACGAAGATGCCTTGAGCTAGGAGTTCTTTGATCACCTGACCAAGTGAGATGCTTTATTTAACCTGTTGTAAAATAGTGCTAGGCTGCTTAACAAGCAGTTGATAGTCTAAATTGCCAAGAAAAGAGAGGTTTACTTTTATTTTTTTTTTGTTAATGATGCATAAATATTTAATAACTGAAAATATCTCTAGGTGTTTTTTGACAAGAATTCTATTTTGCTGGACGCAGATCTGAACTATTCATTACTGCTTTCCATTAAGAGTACTTAAATGGCTCCAATGAATACAAATTACTGCATTCTTCAGATATTAACAACAGCTTTTTCCTGTTGCAAGATCTGTGGAGCCATGTTTTTTCAGCTCAACATAAAAGCTTAATATGTAATTAAGAAGATTTTTTTTTTATTAATTTTTTAAGCTGTGTTACAGTGGATATTTGTTGCAGTTGAGTTGTCCCTTTACTTTGGCTGCAAGTGTGATTCCAGTTTTATGACATAAATGAAACTAACTCTGTTTGATAACCACACTGTGTAACTGGACCATGGGGTCATATGTTTTAATGAATGCAAAAATATTGTGAACCAACTAATGAGCTTACAGCTTTTTCCAAGACTTAACTCATCTTCAGTAATACATTTATGACAAAGAACAGAGTGAAATCAAATTTAATAAGGCATGTTGAAGTGATAAAGAAAGGTGGGGGAAAGCCGAATATCTGGCTTTCTTCTTTCCTTTTCAGAATTGCGCTTAAAAAGAAGAAATAAATTCTCCCTCTAATCCTGCAGCTGTCTTTGTGCACCTGGACTCTCAGACTGAGTATGGGGAACTGAGGAAGTGGAAGGACTTAGTTTCATGTTTTGAAATTTTAGCACTCTGATATCCTCTAGGGAAGGGTGTTAACTTTATTCTGCTGTTAATCGGATGGTATTTTTACCTGCTATTACAAGTAGCATCTGCTAGATTATAGAAACATCGTTCTAAGTATTTACGATAAAGGTTCAGTGTCCTGTGCCAGTCTCAAGCTTACTGTATTTCTGAACCTTTTATAGAGCAGCAAGGGACTCGGAAGTGCTTGTAAAATACGTGTGTGGGGGATGATATTTAACCATATGGAGATTTAGACATTATAATTTCTGAACAACTTTTATCACTAACTTTCACATCACTTTGTCCCTTTAAAATGTTGATAGTTCAAGATGAAGATGATGTGAATTGTGTTCAGCAATAGAGACTTCTTTTGGTAGGGGTGTATTTTATGCTGTCACCATGAAATGAGTGATATTATGTTGCTTTGGATACTGTTTGCTGTAAGCCTATAAAAATGTTTTCTCCTTTTTTTTTTTTTCTTTTTCTGTAGCCCACGAGACGATCAGCAAGATTGTCAGCTGTAAGTATGTATAACACCTCTTGGTGTATACTTTTCTAGGCACATATGGTTTCTCAGACCAAACAGGTTGGTTATATTTTGCTTGATTATTCTTGCTGAGGGATATTTAAGAACTCCAGAGCTAAAGTTATCTGTGTTTTCTTGGTTTCAGGTTTCAGGTTGTTCTGACAAAAGATGTATTTCCCCACCTCAGTGCAACACTGTGTTACGTGCAGTATTGACTTCGTACCATTTTGCAGGCTGATGTTAGTTGTGGAAGTGCAACTACTTCTCTGGGAAGGAGAAAGAGCTGTCCTTCAAGGACTTCATTTGATGCCACGACTAGTATTTGTTTTTAGTTGCTCTTCTCTGTTAGAACGTATCTGACTTTTTGTTTTGTTTTTTTAATAGTTACTACTAATCTCCACGTTTTACTCTTCGAATGACCCTCAAATTGCTTTGGCTCCTAGATGAGTAAGCTAATGAAAATGGGTGTGTACAGTGATGAGGTGCATTTGTGCATTTAAGGTTTTTCAGTCTTTTTCTAGATGCATACTAATGAGGAGGAAGTGAGGGAAGGTGTGGGGTGGAGGTGGCTTGCTGCCTTCTGGTAATGTGTCTAACACATTGTGCAACTGAAAATGTTTTACAGAAACCTGCTCCACCAAAACCTGAACCCAAACCAAGGAAAACCACGAAGGTAAATACTCTTCTTTTTAGTTGCTGTCATTGTAGCCAATAGTAAGCAAGTATACTCCTTTGCATTGCAAACAGTTCCAATTCACAGCGGTTTTGTGAGGCATCGGCTCCCTTGCTCTGCCTGCAGCTTCCCCCACCCCCTGGGAAAAAAAAAAAAAAACAACCAAATTAGATCATTCTTTTCTTTCTGTTCCACCCCTTCCTGGCCTCATTACTGGCCCAAACAAAATGTCTTGCCTATTTGATATGCATACCATGTTAGTTTGTAGTCAGTTCCTAGTTGAAGAAGAATCTTTACCTTTCCTGAAATGTACAGGTTTGGTTGAGTAAGCTCTACCTGAGACCCAGCAATTTCTACAGTGGGATTTGAGATTACTCCGTGCCATCCCGTTTCCTTGTCTAGAGGGGCAGTACTTAATTTCATAGTGAGAAACTCTTATCTGTTCTTGAAGCCTGGCCGTTGCTGAGAATGCACAATTATAATTAAAGGTGAAATTAAATGTATTTAAATTGAATGGTTAGGGTTTTCTAGGCCAGTTACAGTCAAATTAAAATCTTATTAGAGTCTGAAATACCTTTTCAGGATTTCTGCATATAAATCATGTACTTCAGAAACTGTAGATTTATTTGTGCTCAAGGGGAATGTTAAATAAGAGCAATTGCTTTATCAGAAGAAAAACGTGCTGGAAACTGAGTCTAGCACTCCTCACACTTGTATGTTTCAAGTCCTTTTATTGGTATCTCAGTTGGGCAAGTATCAATATACAAAGTCCATGTGTCAAAGTAAAACTCTGTGACTTTGAACACTGGATGATTTATCAAATGGAAATTGCTGAGTCTGTCCTGCTCCCCTCTTAGAGAGCATTAATAAAGAAGGGAATACAGTAGCTTCTGTAGCTTCATGTACATGTTGCGAAGTGAGCTTGGTGTTATGCAGTCAGTCTAAGCTGCGTGAGAGACATCTGAAGCTCATTACAGGCGACTTGAATCCTTTATGACATTATTCTAAGTAACTTCTTAATACAGGAATCCGCTTTTTTTCCCAACTAACTGGATGACATTTTAAGGAGTATATTAATCTTGGTCTCCTACACAGAAAATAGCAAGCATGTACTCTGAGCCTGCTAGGAAACCACCGAAGATGCTACAGATTTGAGGTCACTTTTAGTGTTAAAAGTTTGCAGATTATAGGTTTACGAAGTCAAGTCTTTAGCTTGTTCTGTCGTAGGTGAAGAGTTAGGACTATACTCACAGTGCCAATAAGCATCTCGGTGTGTGTAACATTGAAGCTGAAATTCAGGCTGCCCTGGAACTAGGATTACCATCCTTCCCTCCTTACCACCTCACTCCTGCATGGGGATTGCTGGGAGAAGGTAGTTAATGAAGGGAGACTGACCTTAATATCCCCGTTCACAGCTACTTTTGCCATTTTGCGTGGGGAATCTGGAGCAAATGATTGCATGGACGATCTCCACAGTGTTTATCAGAACTACTTTAAATACGAATGTAAAATATTCAGTGAAATGCCATTTAAATTATATTCCCATTGCACTTAAAATACTTAACCTGTGTCTCTACTAGCCTTAGATCACAAATATGTACATAGAGTAAGCATTAAAGGAAAAAAAGTAGACTTCAACATATGAATTGCTTGTTTAAGAGCAAATCTCCAAGTGAAACTGTAGCTGTTAGAATAGTTCCTTTTGATAAATTCTCTGCTTTGTGTTGTTGCTGATGGAATTTTATCAGTGTTTGCCACCCTGGTGTGTTGGTTGCTTCTTTCGTTGACATGGAAGGAACATCACAGATGTTATCAAACTAACAAAAGGACAGCCAACAAATATGCTTAATTTTTTTTAATCTAATTTAATACTTCATGTTAATCGAAAGTGTAGTGCTGTTACACAAACAGTGTGGTGTTTGTGCTTGGCTGAATAAGCTTTCAATCTACTGTAATTGGATTTGTTTGTACAGATACCTTGTGTATACCCCTGTATATACAGCTCAGCTCTACCGAAATAGTGTGGAGGGTTTTTGTATCCCTGTAAAATAGCAGCAACAATAAAGAGGCAGACGTCAGCGTATTCTAGAAATTTTGAGAGTCTCTGTATAACTTCTGAGGACATAAATTTTCCGGGTAGACTTTAGCTGGTTTTCCATTTTGGTCCAGCACACGCAGCTTGCCAAGATTTGCTTTTTAGTTCATGTGAAGTTTTTTTGATAGAGATGTAGGGTGCTGGCTACTCATACAGTGTCTGTGCCCATGTTTTTAATCTTCTGTCAGAAGGAACCTGGGACAAAGGCCAACAAAGGTGCTAAAGGGAAGAAGGATGAAAAGCAAGAAGCTGCAAAGGAAGGTACTACACCATCTGAAAATGGTGAAAATAAAGCTGAAGAGGTACTTGCCACACACATCCCTCCTGCTGATTGAATCAGTGCTTTTTTTAATTATTCAGCCTTTCAGACATTGATAGCATGTTCATAATGTTTCTTTTTATTGCCCATAATGTTATTGCAGATTCGCATCTCTCGCTCCACTGTTAGTGTTTCAACATCCAGAGGTGCCCCACCCAGCACACTGTCAGTAAAAGGGCAGATTGAAACAGTGAAAGTTGAGGGTACGGTAGAGCGTTCAGCATGTGTGCAGTGAATAGAAACAGATAGTAGTGTGGTGCTTTTCAGTATGAACGATGGAAGCTGACAGGTAAGGCTTGTATTGCTTTTGAAAAGCTGGGACCAATAATTCGAGAGAAGTGTGTGAATGTACCTGTTTCGTTTGTGTAAATGTAATATGGATGCAGGTTTGAAACCAAGCTGTTGCAAATACGAAATCGGAGGAGTGAGGGTCGTTGGGGTATTTAGGTATGTGATGGCAATTTACTATAGTAATTGGTTTCTTTCTTTCTTCTCCACAGGCTCAGAAAACTGAATCTGTAGGTGACAAGAATGAATGAAATATCATGAAAATTTTGGGTTGATTTTATGTACCTCTTGGACAACTTTTAAAAGATATTTTTATCAAGTATTTTGTAAATGCTAATTTTTTTAGGACTATGATAGTTGACATATTAAACTGTATATGAACATTTCCCTTCTCATAACAGTGCTTTTAGAAATTCCCGTTGTTGCCAAGTAATATAAATATCAACTTAATATTGCAAGGTATGTGTAAAATTGGATCAGCATTCCATACACTTGCTTTAAGAAATTAAGTCTTGTGCATATGGTGATGTTTTTACTGTGCGTATTTGAATTTTTCATGCAGTTTTTCTAGAGCAATAATCAGTGGTGCTTTTGTACTTAGGGTTTATGTGATTTTAATGAAACATGGATAGATGTGGCCACCTGCTGACTATTTTGGGTTCTTTTAATGGATTAAAATAAAAGGTCTCCTTGCCTGCAAAACTACAGCCTCCTAATGTTTTCTCTAAATCTGAGGAATGCCTTACTCCTATTTTCAGCTGTTACTGTACCTCCTCAACAAGGGAGACTGAATGATTTAGCAGCAGTTGTTTTGCATGCCGCCTGTTTGCTTTTTTGCTGATGTCCGATTAAAAAATACCCACGCAGGAGTAGCAGGCTGGGATTTTTCAGTGACCCACAACTTAAGGGACTTACAGATACATTCTTCACAGATACAGCCTTCAGATACACTGTCACAGGGTGAGTAGCGTTGCCATCCCCTGTCAGGATATTGTGTCTGTAATGAGCTATCAGTACCGAATGAATTGCTTGATTGATAAGAGACGTACAGTAACTTAAAAGTAGCGTTGTTTCTACCCTGCTCTCCTTTCTCTAACTTGCATCGTACTCTGTGGAAGCTTTTCTTTCTATCTGCAGCCTCAAATTTAATATAAATAGTAATTGCTGTTCTGCTTCAGCTGAGGACAGTTGTTAATACACTGAAATCGCTGTTAAACAGCGCTACATATTTGGTACCTGGTAGAAATGGAACAAGGAAAGTTATTTTTGAGGTGATTGTGGTGATATGGTGGATTAGCTAATGATTTTTTTTTTTTTTTTTTTTAGTGTCCTTTTTTAACTCTGCAGCTCATTCTAAACGCCTTTTATAATTTTTCTCCTTCTCTTTTCTCTAGGGGCCCTGGTATTTCTATTGTTACTTCTGGGATGGGAGGGGTGAGAGAAAAGATGTTCCCTGTTCTTCAGTAGCATTGATTTTGTATTGCTCAAGTGGTGGCCATTATGTCTGAGGATACCTTTTGCTTGTTCAAGTCAATAAATAAATGACTGTTGCCTGACCTAGCGTTCTGTTTATTCTTTGGGAAGAAATCTGCAGTTGCCTTTTTTAATTGAAACAGAAAAGAAGCCAAGCCTCTCCATACTCAGAAATTGAAGACTGATTACCAAAACCCTCTATGCTAACTAGAATAGGAGTTCAGACCTGCTTTGAGATAAATGCCACTGCCGCTCTAGCGATAGGCTTGCTACAGCCAAATAGGAGGCCGTTCTCTGCATCATGAACTTGGCTTCGGAAGAAAATTTAAGCTAAGTCTCCACTTTTGGTGATGGCAGGCAGAGGGCTGCAACAAAACTCGCAGCCTAATGAGAAGGAAAGTCCACATTGTTACTCAGTGATACGTACTTGGTAGTCCTGCACAGGACTTCTGATTTGCTTTCTGATGGACCCTGATGAAAGTCTTGTTAATTTAGGCACTACAGTCATGGGAAGTTTAACTGGCTGAACTTTCTCACAAAATCGTCAAAATGATGTATCTAAGTGTTTGTCAATTTATGGGTTTATCACTCCTGTGAGAGGAGGGGCTTTGTATACTCTAATAATTTTGTGTGGATAGCCGAGAGATTAGTTGCCTAGTCCTGCCTAGACAGCTGGAGTTCTTGAAATGACCATTTTAGCTTAGATTTAACTTAGGCACGAGCATCACAAGACACTGACACATCTCTGGACGGTCTTATTTTAGGAGACCTCCTTTCACTAAATGCCTAAAAGGTGGGCAGAAACTAATCGCACAATATCCTAACCTAGTAATTTTGGCACAAAATTCTTCTCTTGGCTTGACCGCATCAGGAGATTGAACTCAGCGCCAGAGTTCTGTTAGAAGCATTTAACAACAGAAAATCTGCTTGGGTGAAGTTTAACGATACGTGCTATCTTCCTGATTCACTTCACGTTGCTGTTTTCTCAAAAGTCCTTTGCAAATGTGATGCTTTCCTATCTTTTCTCCTCTATGCACCAAGTTTTCAGAGAAATGTTCAAAGCGCTGCATCAAGTTCTAGAACCCGTTTTTTAAAATTAGAATGGTCGAACACTCAAACATATGTAGCTAGAGTGTTTGTGGGCAGCTGGTGATCTGCAGAGCACCTTCAGGAAGTATGGAAGTATTTTGGTTTTGAAGTGGTGCTTGAAAGTGCCAGGTGCTGCATCTCAGCCGTGAAGAAACCCGCATCATCGGTGTTTAATGACTGGCTGCTTCACACTTAAACACGAGGTTCGGAGGGATCCCTGAAAGTGGCATTTGTCCTTGGTGGCGCGTAACAGATGGGTAATTTGAAGTATATTAATTTCTTTTTTTTTTAATTGGGAAGGATGGGCTGTTTTTAAGTTTAAAGAAGGCAGGTACATCAGAAACAAGACTTAATGAACGATCAGAAAAAAAAAAGTCACCCTTGAGTGGTTAAAGGCCCACCTTCCCTTAGCTTTATAGAATTTCTCTGGGTTGCTTCTTTCTGCTGCTTCCCTATCCTTGACTGACCTTGGGCTAATTGCGTCTGTCAGCACAAGGTTACACTTGGTATTTTGTGCAAATGCAAAGGCAGCTTTTTCTGAATGGAGAACGGTGCAGCAGAGATGCAAGCATTTCGGGGGAGGGCTAATGGAAAATTAATCCTCATGCTAAACAGCAGTGAAATTTAATGTGTTTTGCTACATTTTGCTCAACTCTCAAAAGTTTGAGAGTTACTGCTCTGTTCATAGCTGCAAAAAGAAAAAAGAAAAGCTAGGGAAAGGGAGAAGGAATAGCAAGAAAATAAAGAGCCCTTGTTAGATACATATGTAAGTTAAATTTCTAGTGGAATGGGAAGAGTTTTTTGGGTGGTGGGATTTTTTTGTATGCTCAGTTCTGTGGTGTGGTTTTGTGTTTTTGGCTTCGGTTTTTTGTTTTTTTTGTTTTGGGTTTTTTTTTTTTTTAATTTAGTCATAGAAGGGGAAAATAAGATGACTTAAATGTTCAAGGGAGAACATGGTTTAAAATGAAAATGGTTCTACTATCCGAAAGTATGCATCATGAGAAGCAAGCGGCTGTTCTGTAAAGGTGAGGTGTTACCAAATGAGGAAGGACAAAATAATCTGAAGGAGTCTGTCTCTTCTGCATAAGTTGCTTTTGACCTGGCTGCCTTACTGGACCTGTATTTTTACTTGTATCGCTGTATCTGGAATACTGCTGGGCAGCTCACTGGTATCATCTAAAATGACAATTTAGCCCACTGTGTTAATTTATATTAAATAAGTCAGTGAACTTCCATATTTGAATCAAAGCACAAAAAGATAAGAGGAGACTGTAAACAAGTTCAGTGGCAAGAGCTCTGTCATGCTCCTAACTTGAGGTTTATTGTCATTCTTCTATTTGTAGGAAAACTTGAAGAATACTTTCACTGCTGGTTAAATTGCTGCATATATGTAATGGTCAGGAGAAGCACTGAAATGTTCAGGGCCGTTATTTTTTTGTAAAGGCAAGGATTTTCTACTGCTGTTCTCTGTAGTAAACATACTTCTTGCTTTATTCAGAAACTCTGAACTCACTAACGCTGTTACTTGGCTAGGCAGAGCCAAATTGCCTCGCCGAAGTGCCACCAATTGCCTTCTGTAACGTCCAGTTCTGCATTTATAAAAAATCAGAATGAAATAATGATGCCTTTCCTGTGGCAAACGGTCAAGGTGAGAAGTGACCTATTTTGGTGGATCACTCCCTTTGTGATGAGCCATAGTCTTAGGAACAAAGTAGTTCATGAGTAACAAGCAGAGACTAACAAGTGTTCGGTGCAGCAAAATACTCTCTTGTAAGCACGTTCAAAGTGGCTATAAATAAGTTCTGGTGAAGAATGACTTAACCAACAGTACACTTCAAATTTGTCTATTGATACTAAGTCTCATTTTTTTCCAAACACGAACGGAAAAGCATATTTGCATACCTGCTAAGATAAGGATAAAGCTAGTAATTTCAACTCATGCTCAAAAATAGAAACTTGAGTGCACGAGGCCATTGCAATTAATTTTACTCCCACATTTAAGTTACAGTAGTATAACTCTTAGGGATTGTTTTATCGCTGTTTTGATTCTCATTTAGAAACAAATTTCAGACTTGGAGCCCATAAAAACTGTATCTGTGTTGGACGATTTCCGGTACTAAGCTGTCTGATAGGAATCTTCTAATAACGAACAACTTAATGGAAAGCAATATAATTTAAGATGACAATACAGACTGGAAGTAGCGATCTTGTCAAAGTCCTCAGTCCATTTCTGAAATGAATAGAAAATGTTATTGTAGTTCCTCACAAAAGAAAGGTGGTAGAACAATAACTTTTGCCTTATCCTGGGACTTAAGCTGGAAAGGTCGTTCTAAGCTTTCTTTAGAAAAATCAGAATAAAATATCTTAAGGATCCAATTTCTTCGAACCAAACTCCTCCTAATTTCTCATAATGTTCTGTAAAGAAGGGGAAAGATTATGTGAGCTCTTAAAATAACACCAAAGGATTCATACCCGTTAGACATTAAGAAACTGATGTAAATATGCCAGTTGCATCTAGAGAATTTGAGAATAAGAAAGGAGGAGCAGGTCTGGAGAATTTTTGTCATTCTGTTCACAGTCATTTTAAAGATGGTTGCGTGTTACTCCCAAGAGGGAGGAGTGCTGCTGCTACTGTGGCAGCTGTGGGTTGTCCCAGCCCGAGGTCGGAAGAAAGTTCCCTCGTGGTTGGATGTGGGAGAGGAGACGTGTGAATGCTCTGCGGTGACCGCAAAGCAGGGGCATTCTGTGGAAGACTGGATGGGTGGGGGCAGGGGGAGGAATGGCAAGAAGGGAAGAATTCTGCCCCTGTAATCCAGGTGGGTGGGAGGGTGTGGAGGAAAAGGTCTCAGACAACACAAAAGAAACTGATTTTTCCAAGAATAGGTGCAAAAGGGAAACAGCAAAAGTCTTTGCGTGTGTAAGCAAGCCTTGGGTGTCACCAGATTTTATTTTTTTTTCCCCTTAGGTCTTTTATCAACAAACCAGTTACTGAGCATACTTTATTTTTTTGTTGTTGTTCCTCTGGTTCTTGTAAATCTTGTAACTTAATTTTTTTCCTACTTCCTTGAGGGCATTTTTGCACTTAAGTATCATTTGTGTATTGGTGCCAAATTTCCACCTATAGGCTAACTCCTAGTTGGGTTGATGAACTTCTGGAGTCTTCCAGCAAGCTTTGCCTGCTTCACCTGCCAAGGGAAGAATGTGAAAGTTTAAACTGTAAGGTAGTTCTGAGAGGTGGTGTCTAGAACCTGTTTATTAAAGTTTACCACATTATATCACACAGATTTATAGGTGTGTTATAGTCAATTTGAAAATAATCTCTGTGAGTCCCCAGCCAAGCACGTTCCCGGTGAGAGGGTTTGGCGAGCTCAGACTCCCTCCCGCAGCCAGCAGAGCAGCATTCCTCCACGACGTGCATGAAAGTCTACGTCGACATTTTCAGCTCATCTTAAAATGAGGGTAGAAGATAGAAATTTTGATGCCCTTTTATGTCACAGAGGTGATCACACGGGATAAGCAGTCTCTCTGGCATCAAGACGCTGCTGAGACGTCTGCTATCTGCATCAGTGGAGACAGATAACCGGCCTTTGAGGCGAGGAGGAAGACTGCAGATGAAGATGGGAGCACCAGGGGAAGGCCTCGTGAACTTAACACCTCTGCTACTGCTTTGAGGCTTCCTTACAGAGCGGCCGTGCACCAGCTGAGGGTTGCTTGGCCGTAGCAGCCAGAGGCGAGGCGCAGGCTGTGAGTTCGCAATGCCCGCGTAGCGGTTGTTCTGCTAAGGGAACGACGTGACTGCTGCAGGTTATTCTGATACCGAGTAGCAGAGAAAGGGCGTGCTTCCAAGAGGTTGCGCAAGGGTGGATTTGATGGTGAGGTTTTTTTTCTTGGCGGCTGGTTCTCTTAAACCATCGCAGCAAGTCAGAAAGCTGGCGATAATTATTGAAAGATAGTGGATGTGGATAATGTTAATAGGAATTAATTACGAAGGGCGGTTAGCTCTCTGGCAGTAGAGATACCGTTAGGACTATGGGAAGTGTATGAAACTGACTTTAAATGTTGAGCTGCAAGCGCCAATTACAGCAGCAGCTGAATGTAGTTGTAAAGGTATCCCAAAGGCCAGTAAAAAATGAAATTGTATTTCCAAGTAGACATCACCCTCGGTGATGAAACTGCAAGGGGGAGTCACTGCCACACAAGTTTTAAGTAACCACTGTTAGGACACTTTTCTTCATCTCTGTCAAGCCACTGTCTGATTCATGCTTGCATGATCACAGGGGTGTCTGGACTGGTTTTTGAAATGCTGGATCTTTTAAGTGAAAACGACAATGCTCCTCATCTGATGGATGCTTCAGTATTAGCATTAGGTTCACCCCTTCATGGTGGGGTGGTGCTTTAGGCCTGTAGATACTAAAACACATGAAGTAGTTTGTAGAAAGCAGCCTGCAGGAGACACACTGCATTCGTACAAAATTCAATGCCTGATTCAATTTAGCACTAATAACAATAGCCTTGTTTTGTACCAACAAGCATGGAAGATACTGACCGTCCCCTTTATTTCATGAAGCAATTAGACAATGCATTTGGTATCCTGTATCTCTGTACAACAATGCATCTGTCACGTTTAGCAGATTGATTGATACCTTTTATGTTATTGTTGGACCATGAATGAAGGGCTCTGGTATATATTACTTTTTTTCAAAACTGGGTGTTCCCCCTTCCCCCCAGTAGCCCTATTTTCACTGGATAAGAACAAGATGGCAAAAAGCTTTACACCCAAATCCCATTTAAGGATTCTTTTCAGTGCTTTTCATGCAGTAGCCTTCCTGTTCCTGGTAAGGTCTGATGGCGTCTCTGATCACCGTAGCATCTCCAATGCCATATCCCTCAAGCACTTTTAAATAGAATTGTTGCAAACAACTGCTACCAGCTCTTGACTACTTCTAACTATAGGCAGTTACCAGTTCAGAACACTGTAAATATTTGAGACATACTGTGAATCTCCCTGGCAGCTGTTAATTTATGTTTACCTCCATTTAATGTTACATTGTTTTCTCTCAACTTCTCGGCAGCCTTATACTTCCTATTTTCCAGGCTCGTTTTCCATGTCAGCTCTTCCTTCAGTGATCTTCAGTGTGGCCTTCGGAAGCTTTTATGATCCATGTGAAGCATTTCAGAGTTTTCTCATTATTTCCTGGACAGAATGAAGAATGAAATAATTCGGAGGCTGAGCAAAACGGACTGAGATGTATTTGGGTTTTGTTACAAACTAGCTAGGATTTAGCTCAGCCTCTAGAACTCCATAACAAAGGACATCTGTGTTGGAGGTATTCCATGTTTTATATACTATTCCTCACTAACAAGACATCTGATTTTTTTTAGAAGTAAAGCACAATGGCAGTCTGTGGCGGTGGCTGTCGCAAAGGCTGTGCCTCTGCTAGCAAATGAAGAGGTGCCAGGGCGCAGAGCTAGGGGCTTGAAGCCTGCTGCTTACGCTGTTAAATTCTCATCAGCAGAGACCCTGCACCCGGTCTGGGCCAAGCAGCGTTCTCCCAAGCAACCCCTGGCGCAGTTCAGGGGTTAGCTCAGCCCCAGCTGGCGATGCAGATGCAGCCATCGTGGTTTGGGGGCTAAAAGAAGTTTAATAGTACGGACACGGCCATTGGCATGAGGCAGTTGGCCTCAGAGGGAGAGTGGGCACTACTACTCTTCAGTTTACCAGTATGGGTAAAATTCGGAACTGAGGAATACAGCAACAAGTACTCCTTACCTTCTGCATACTGGAATTCAAAATGTTATTGTCTGTAAACACACCATGACCTGCCCTCCTACAGAGAGTCCTACGCCGTTCGGGAACATCCAACAGTGAATGAACTGAGAGGCATGCGCACCACGCTGTTGGAGGGAGGAGAAAAATCCAAGGATGCTGGCTGCTGAAAAATTTCAAATTGAAAATCGGGGCTGGGAGTAAAGGTGAACAACACGTTTCAAAGTTATGCTTTATCTGATGAAATCTTGGATGCACCGAGAGTGGTGGACCATAAATCAAAAAGTCAGTTTCAGTTGAGGGGTTTTATAATTTTACTTGGATGTTTATTATTTAGTTTAGATTAGAAGACCCAAAGAAAAGGGATTTAGGACTTGGTTGGACTGGTTTTTTTAGGACTTGCAAAGGACTTCAAAAGAAAAGGACTTTGACTAGAAAAAACAGAACAGAGATGCAGCTATGTTGTTAGAATTTAAGAAGTGTGGAGTGTTTTGTTTATAAACGGGAATACCATTTAGGTTTTTTTGTTTTTTTTTTTTTAAAGAACATTTACTACTTAGAAAATAAGTTTTAAGTAACCAACAGCACTGGGGCTGGGGTCTGGGCATTAGAAATCAGCTGCCTGTGTTGTTAGAATTGTCAGCAACTGCTATGCAGGGTCTGAGGAAAAGGAAAATGTCCTGCTGCGGTTTGAGACCCTGCTGTAATGTTTAACTCTCAGTAACCAGACAGGAACCTCTGTGATTTTAGGTTACTGACTCTGAACTCTGGCATAAATCAATTCTTCCTTAACTTGGGCGTTTACCTGAAGGATGGAAAGCTGATGTAACTTTTTTTTTCTAAGGGACTGTCCCTTTGATTTATTATTTTTTCCAGTTTTTTTAAATGGCTTTCTGTCTCATTCGGGAGTTTGCTGTAGTACAGGTGACTTACTTACCCCTGACTTCTGCTGGTTTGTCTGCTACTTCCTCACTTTCTCTCTACACTCCCTTCATCCCTTAAAAAAAGCAAAACCCAAACTGGAAAAACCTGACAACTAGCAGGCTCTGCAGGAAATATTTTTTGTAATTTATTAGGCAACTCGCTTTGCTGTTTGTACAAAAAAAAAACTTTTCCAGAATGCCCTGAAACTTAATTGTATCTCGAAATTTAAGCTTTGAGACATAAAGAAGTTCTGATGAAATTGTGATCAAAAGTATCCAGGTGATCCTTTCTTTAAAAAGTCAGTATGTTATTTTCACTGTTACCTAGATTTCATGTGGGTAATTCCTCTTGCAGCTCAACAGAACACCCCCGCCTCGTTCTTCTCCAACCCTAATGATTTTTATGAAGTTGTAGGGATTTGATATTTTACTTTATTCTTCAGATCTAGAAGAAAGTAAACTGTGAAACCTCAGCTTTCATTTCTAATAAATGTCTAACAGATAAAACTTAAAACATTGCCCAGCTGTTTCTTAAGAACAAAAATACTTTGCCTGCAAATAAAAAGAACCTCGGTATTTTTAGATAAGGATTTTGGAGGGTCCCAACTCCTCAAATGCTGACACGCAGGTTTGGCATGACTTGTTATTTTAACCAGGTGATTCCAACTTTACTTATATGTAGGTGGAAAGGTCAATGAATCCTACACAGTCATTTCTCTTTTAAAGCACTTTCAAACATACATACAAAACCCCTGATACACGGACTAAATAAACATAGCTTTATTATAACCAGAATAACCAACTCCAAAATTAGAACTATGTTGAAAATAAATACTTATATATTCCTTTAAATGTTCAGTCTAGTCTTCGTAAGACACCGTGTTTCTTTACATTAGTTGATTCGAGTTTCAGTGTTACTCAGTGCTTTTCTTACAAGGGCCTGCCGAGAGGCCGCTAACAGTAGTCAAACTTGACGCTGAAAGATCAAGTTCAATTCCTTTTTCATTTGATCTTGGAAGTCTGAGCTTTAATAAAACTCACACGTGCGGAAACTAGCAGTGTGCTAATGCTCCAGAGCGTGCTGCAAGAACAACCATTGGTGATGAGCTGACCCAAAGATGGGTGAGAATGGGTATAACAGTCTTAACTATAAAATAATCCTTAGATACCCCCACTCAAAATGTAGATACTCAATTTCCAACTGCAAAAGCTTCTGGGTGTCTAAAAGACTTCCGAGTGTGCCCAAAGCTGCCTGTTCTGACTAGCTCCGGATCCACAAACCTCGCTTGCGCACCCCATTCACGGAGCGTTTCCAGAGCGTGCTCACCAAACTAGCTCCCAACCAAAGTGGCAGTTGCGCCTTTCATCCAACAGCTTTGTAGTTTTCATCCACTCAGGTGTGCAGGGGGATCCATCTTCCGTTCAAATTCTTCCACAGGGAAGAGAAAACAGTATTTTGTACCTCTGAAACGAATGAGCTAGCCACCTGGGGAGGTATCCTTGAAAGAGGGTTCTTCCTAGCCTCTGTTAACTAAGCTGCTCCACTTTGTGTGGGAAAACTACAGATTAGTTGAGCTACAGTGAGCACAATCTTCTAATCTTGTGGTACGTCCTCACCCAGGAAAAGGGAGGCACGTGTACCAATCTCCATTATAGCAGTATTAGGTTAAAAATAAGGAAGCAAGCAAAAAACTTAACCAGCATCACATACATGCAAGGGTCATTTGTGTTCTAATCACACTTCCTGTCTCTGGTACTCTAAAACCTGTAAAATCAAGGGATTGATTCAATGATTTTCAATCAGCGGTTACCTTATACAATTTATATGTCAATTAGTACACCGTGCCTACTTGTCACACCAAAACTCTTCTACAGTTTACCTGGGCAAACAGAAAAAATTAAAAATAATCCTTTCAAGGCACCAGGTAGATGCTATAGAGGAATACTAAATACTGAGAAATCTGGATCAGCAGCCCCATATTTTCTCAAAAGACTGAACAATAAATGGAGATCAGAATCTCAGTGATGTGTATTTCATGGATGACTGACAAACCACATATGCTACACAAAGTAGGCACTGTCAGCCAAATGGTTCAATGCTAACAGCACTAAAATCTTTACTGTAAGTGCAAATATTGGTACTACTCGCACTACATCGTTACTATTTTGGGGAAAGCAGATATTTCAACTACACAGAAATAAAAGTACTTCACAGCTCTAAATGAAATCAAACAACACTAGAAGGAAATGCTCAGGAAAAAGTAAGGATTGTTGTAAAGCTAGAAACACAGCAAGGCTGTGTTGGATCAGACTAATGATGCTTCTAATTATATGTGTACTGTCACCGGACATTCTTACCTATAGAAGTGTCAGTTCTTCTGAAGACCACTAAAATCCTTGCTTTAGCGATTCCTGACGCAAAAGCAAAGCCAGGATGGCTGTATTTTGTGATGGGAAAACCACCATTTTTAACCCGAAATCTTGCAACTATTTCAGTTCTTGCACTGTGTCCCAGAGCTTACAGAAGATGCTTTATCTTCTCTGAAATGAGAAATTTTTTTTATGCCATACTTAAATATTACCTCCTCCAAATATGTTATTCCATTTCCTTGGTCTTAAGTATTTTTTCTTGATCCTAACTGTTTTCCTCACATATCTCTGAACTCGTAATTCTTTGGAGATAAAGTGAAAGACTCAAATGCCGTATTCCAACCAAGGATGTGTTGGTGTTTTGTTTCACTGGTTTCATATTAGAGTTCTAGAAAAAAATTACCGTGTTCTCAATGTTGAGTATGTATCCATAGAATTGTCTTTTAAAAAGATTTACTACTGGCTATCAAATAGAGCTTTTTTTCTTATATTGGTTTAGAAGCCCATAAGGAGCATGTCTTGATTCATACTATTTCTTCCTATAGATGATTTCAAATGTAACATCATGAAATTTTACCTACATTGTTCTGCTCATCTCTTCGCTGGGTAGATCTCTCTGATATTTCTTATGGCCTCCTCTGGTTTTATCTAAATTGCACAATGAGTATCTGTAAACACTGAAACATTTTTCCTTTGGCCTTTCCTGTAATTACATATTAACAAGTGTATCAGACTGTATCTCTGATACCAATATGACAGAATCTCTCAAGTTATTACAGAGATGTAAATCTTTAATAGTCCACTGTATTAACTTCAGGGGAATTCTAAGTCTATACCAAAGCTACCGATAACCAGCCCCATTCTGAGGAGTCAGACAATTAACCCCTCATCCGTATTTTAAAAAGTTGCATTTTTAACAGGCTGCTGCTGTAATTGGAAAAAATAAAATCCCAATCCCTAACCACAAATGGCCCTCAAACTCGGTTAAACAGAAATCTACATTTTCATTTAGAGAAACGGAAAGATAAAGAGTCACCAAAGGACAGTGTGAAATTGTGTCTTAATAAACTTTATAATTTATCAATATAAATATAATTTGTCACTTAAGACTTAAAATAAGTCATCTTAGACCTAGAACTCTACTGTGAAACCAGTGAAATAAATCAATGATACATCTTATTTTGTGAATCTTCTGCTCAACAAAAATTGCCTTAGCATATCGGAATACCTTACTAGAAAATATAGTAACAGCAAACATTTTCGAAAGTTTTCTAAAAGTGATAATGTAAGAAAATAATTGTCAATACACAAAGCAACATAGTAAACATTCTTTTTTTTTCTGTTCCTATATTCATTGTGGAGTAGCTCTCCTCTAAAATACACCCTGTACATTAATTTTTTGAAAGCTCCACTTAAAAAAAACAACCCCATAGAATCCTCAGAAAACTTACGAGACACCAAATGGGCATAAACCTGAACATGGCAAATATCCAAGATTCTCTGTGAAGAACAGCCCAATAGCAAACAATTAAGTACAGCAGTTTTAATCATTTTCTCAAAATCCTCTGGATAATTAGGGAATGTATTCAGCACGGAAAGTTGTACTGCCAAACTGATCCAGTAACTTTAATCGAAGGTCTTTTACAAAACACAGGAGCACAAATTAAATTGCTTTAAAACAAAACAAAACAAAAAAAACCAAACAAAACCCAACCACAAATCAGTACAATTCCTTTATTCAGTGGGAATTCCACAGGTGTAATTCTTAGTTTCTCTCCATAAAGGAAGTTTTTTGTATTCAAAGATGTAATAGTGAAACCAAAAGGATGTCATGGCTGGTACAATTCATATTTATTTGGGTAACAACAGACCAAAGAGGTTTTTGGGGTCACTTCATGAATTTCAACCAGGCTCCTTCACTGCTCAGAATATAAATGGCATATAGATGTAGTTTCAGGAGCTGCATAGTGTAGATTTGTGGGGGTTTTTTTGGTTTTGGTTTTGTTTTGTTTTTTTTTTTTTAAGCTGCATAGTGTAGATTTGTGGGGGTTTTTTGGTTTTTTTTTTTTTTACACAAAAATTAATTATGTTTTCATAAGTGACTTGATTTTGCTTTGCTCTTCTAGCTGCACACGAGAAGAACACCCAGAAACATGCTTGTCAGAGGCGAATCTATTTGTGTGCTCTTACAAAATGCTAATTTGTCAATGCTGATGGTGGTTTGGGTAGTGCTGCTTTTCACCAACAGGGAGAAGCGAGCGAAGGGTGAAATGGTTGTGTTTTGGTTGGTGTGGGAAGACATCCGCGTTCTATGGTAACAGGTGTACTGAAAAAGGAAATAAAGGTAAAGAATAGAAGCATACAGTTCACTATTTAGTATCTGATACGGACAGAATACACAGCGACTAAGCACCCTGTAGGGAACTCCACAGTTGACAGTTCAGGTACATTACCCATGCAGGCTGCAGAAAGGATATTTTTTTGGCACAAAGCATGAACAAGTGAGTATTTAAAAGAATTTTGATGCGGAGCTACTTAGTTAAATTGTAGAACATTGCTTAAAACTGCACAAGGAATTTACTCGTAGTAGTACCGTATTTTGGCACACTTGATTCCTTCTACAGGTATTTAATATACATGGTAATAATAATAAAAGTTGGCTGGCCTCGTAAGTACCATCACGCACTTCTTGCCCTTGGAAGATTAATGGTAGCTTTCAAGAGTAAGAATCAACAGTCACAAAAACGCAAGCAACTGGTGGTGATAATTCCCATCTGAGGTGGAAAAAAACATAAAAAAAACAACCCACAAAAAAAAAACCCCAAAACAACCAAGCAACCAAACCTGAGGAAAGCTTGGTCGATGCTTTATGTTGCTCTCAACCAACCAACCCCCCTCCAGTATCGTGCTTCAAACATTTAGCTACATTGTTCAGCTTGACAATTTACAAACCCTAAATACTTTCCTTTGTCTATAAAGAAAAGAGCAAATTTCACGAGAAACAGAGAGGATTTTCATACCAAGAACTGCCACCGCTAAGTTTCAAGTAACGCACTTTCTGGTTGCAAGCTATTAAACCATACTGATAACTGATATAAACAATTGTGAGGGGAAAAATATCCATAAAAAACCCCGAAACTGTCAAGATGATACAGAAAAATCAAGAAGAAATCAATCATACTACATTCTCATCTGTCAAAAGTAACCAGTAATTGAAGAGAATTCTAACATATCTGTATTTATGTACTTGTTGTGCTCTAGTACTTTTTGGGGAAGGGAGGGGGGAAAAAAGAAGGAAAAAAAAAATATAAGGCCAAGGTAGGGGAAATTAAAAAAAACAAACAAACAATTAACCCCCTTGGGATTATTCCATAAAGTGCCTGTAAGTTTTACGTATCAACTTTATTAACAGCAAAATGTAATAAACTTTATTCCTGCTTTTTTGTTAAATGTTTTAGTGAACGTGTGTGAATATTCACATTTAAAAGTCACAAAATAACAGGACACAACATTTGCAAAAAGAATATGTAAAGCCATCAGGTGTTAAAACAATCCAATTCCTAGATTAAAATAATCTCAGATTTTCTTTTTAACTGTAACAATCGTTACAGCTGAAAAAGGAAAATAATTCCACTACTACTACTTTTCTTTTAATGCAGACCTTTCAGAGTAGAAATACGTCCTAAAAATATTAAAACTTACTGACAAAGCAGAACTGATGTATTTTTACTTAAGGATAACGGAGGGTGACAAGATCACATGAAAGAAAAGGAATTATTTGAAAGCAAAACAATCAAGATGATAGTAAAAATTCAGAGGTGAGGCTATTTTTCTCCACTTAGGTGGATAAAAATCCTCAATTTAACTGAAACAAGGAAAAAAAAAACCTCTTAAAATGTCTATGAAAATTAATTGAATATTTATTAGTGCTGCAGTAATTCTTAAAATTAATTCTAACATGCATCACCAAACAATAATAATTCTGCATCTTCTCTTGTGGCCTGTGTGACTTCCGTGTTAAGCCACAAATAAACAAAAAACCCCAACAGATTTAATCTGTAAAAAGAAGTGGAATGTTTGTGAAAGCTATTTATTAAATATTATTTGTAGTACTATGGTGCTCAGGCTTGAGTCAGGGACTGGGATTCCATTTTGCTTGGTGCTCTACAAAAATTAAATAAAAAGACACGATCCTTATTTTACTGTCAAAACACAAAGAATATTTTGATTCTGTGGGCTGTACTTTAAACTGCATCAGGAAAAGTTACAAGTTGCCGGAAGAACAGGGAAGTTCAATATATTCAGGATAGTTTTCCTCTACTTCCAGGCTCTAACTGTTAAAATTTCTCTATTCCTTGGTTTACCGTTTTAATGATGTCATACATAGTAAGTATACTTTCTTTTATGAAAACATCAAGGGAAATTAAAATGTTAATCACCTTACTCATGTAGCCCTTTGTTGTGAGAACCGCCTATGAGAGATACTACAATACACATTTTACGTTGCTGAGAAAAGACTCAAGTCACTTTATTTTTTAAATCTTTATTAGATGGTAAATATGATTTTGAAATTGCCATTTCAATTATTTGAAGTGTGGATTTAAAATAAAGCTGAAACACAGACTGGTTATTGTTATAAAAACTGGGAAGAGGGAGACACCCGTACATTTGTAAATATATAAAGTGAGCGCAGCTACTGATAAAGTGATCAAATCTACTATGCAAGGTTTTACTTAAGAAAAAAAGAAAAAAAGCTATACTACAAAATACATTTGCCCTCGTGATTACAGACCACAGGCTAGATGAGGAATTTAATGATTTTTAGGACATTTGATAATCGTATGTCAAAATGCACAGCAACTAGGCATCTGCTATATAAATCTAATTTTTATCACTTTTTAATAACATGATTTCACGGAAATATGTGGCATTTTAGCCTCCCTTCTCTAGCCGTTCATGGTTATGTTTGTGCAGTAAGGCAGAAGGGTGGCTGCGGCAAGCTTTCTCACGGCGCCAAGCACAAAGCTCAAGCAGCAGGCTGACACACCGAGCTCGCGGGCCTTGGAAACACACATCTAAAAATGCTCAACTCGGCCTCCCCTCAGCTGCACAGAAATATGGTTTAAATGGAATTTCATTAAAAGTTACAGAGTTGAGAGCTTCGGGGTCCTTACACGCGAAGTGTTCTTTTTGTCCAGTTCCTCGATAATTTCAAACATACTTTTGGCTTTGCCTCACAAAGTTACATGAGTTAATAATTGGGGCAAAATACGTATCAAATAATGACAGCTTCCCCTGTTTACATTGATCCCTGCTAAATTCATTCTTATTGTCCACAAAACACGTTTGTTCTCGCAAGGCCCCAACTCGACCTGAAAAAGCATAGACGCCTTGCAAGCCATACAGACAAGCGATTATGCTCCTTTAAACCCCTTCTCCTCATCGGATACGGATTTCTCCTAAAGGTAATTATCAGTGGGGGTTTGCTTTGCTTTTATTTTCCTTTCCTTTCCGACTGCAAGCAGCAAATAAACAGTTGCAGCACAAATCAGAACGTTTGTTCAGCACCGCCAGGCTAGCAAAGCATTAAATAAATAAATGATTTAATCGCTAATCAGGCTCCGTACAACGCAGCAGCCTTTCAGGAACCTTCGCTAGGTTATTGATCCGCTAGTGAATTACCTCCAGTTCAGCCATAGGTTGCAGGCATCGCCATCCCTCGCTTGTCCTCGCGTTGACAACACTCCTCCTCTTGCCACCGCTCCTGGAAGCCAGAAGATTCGTCAGTCCCGCGTGTCTGATTCGGTTGGCGGCAAGAACAATGAATAAAATCGTTATTAGCTGTTTGGGTTTGGAGGGGTTTTGGGGTTTGGGTTTTTTTTTTTTTTTATGGTAGTGGCTCCTGTGCTACTGAGTGTGATAGGAAGACCAAGTGAGTTGATAGTAGACAAGAAATTTTCTACTTGGCTCCCATTAACTTTGATCTCACCAGGATCAAATCTTATGCCAGGCGGAGCTTGTGCAGGGAAAAGGGCTTCTGTGTATGTGTATGTCAGTAAAAATTTTCATGATGGAAAAAACCAGAATTGTTTGGGTTTTTTCTAAAGCATTTCAATTAAAAGCGAAGGTTTTACAAAATTTCTTGTGAACGATGCTCCTGTTTTCCAAGCTAAATGTTGCTGATTCACTGAGGGCACGACTTAGTCATGGGACATGATGCCAGTAGGTGGGTGGTCATGGAACAATCCTTTGATGTGCAAAATTTCATGCACAACAAACGATCTTGTCTAAGAACCAAGGAGGGAAAAAATTGAGATCAAACCTTAAATGGTAAATTTGGACAAATTCTGCATTTGAGATAAAAACTTCTCAAATACTTTAGAGAATATGTCCACAAGGATAAAAAAGAGAAATTACTTCCAATGCTTCAGGCTGTGCCACCTGTTGTAAAGGCCAGGAGATCAGACTTTAAAGCAAAGTACTGGATATTTGTAAGCTTCCTATAAACAACAGCTTAGAGCAATTCACATGTACACTCTCAGTTAATCGCATTAACAGTAAGTAAAATGGAAGCCAGCCAGCATCCAGAATCTCCCTGACCAAAATTTTGAGTGAGGGTCAAGTCTTGACTACAGGTAAGCTTAGGTGAGGTTTCTCTCATGCAGAGCAAGCAGGAA
>NW_009260763.1:1813069-1827785 GCF_000687185.1 Egretta garzetta
GCAGGGGCAAGGAGCACCCCCGCAGCTACGAGAACCTGGTAAGAGGAGCGGCCGGGGCCGGCCGCCGTGCGGCGGGCAAAGTTGTGGTGTGCTGTGAGGTGGTGTTTTGGTTTTTTTTTTCCCTTCCCCTCACTCTCCCTGAGCAGCCCGATAAAAAAATTGAATTTCCCGCAAAAAAAAAAAAAACAAAACACAACTTAAAAAAAAAAAAAACCCAAACCCACACCAAGACCAACTTTACAGATTCAAAAAACCAAACCAACCTCGCCCCCTTCTTTATCCTCCTCCTCACCCCTCCGCCCCGGCCCGGCCCCGAGGGCAGCCGGTGGGCCCCGCCGGCGGCGGGGGGGAATTGTAATTAGAATTTAAATGAAAGGAAATACCTGCAGGCATCTTTTCCAGAAAAATATACTAGGCTGCCACGCCATTCTTGCATACTGATACCTTACGTTCACATCTCAGTAGATATGTAATGCAGACACTGAGAGCAACTTCAGAGTTCAGGTGGGGGTATTTCAGTACATTGCCCCAGGAGACACTCTGCTCGAACTCCTTCACATTAAAGCAAGAAATAGGAGAAAACCAGGAGGGTCTAGACAGTAGCTGTAGCAGTCTGGGTCCGTAGGGGACTTCTTCTTTAGTGGCTTTTTTTTTTTTTTTTTTTTTTTGGTGGTTTTGTTTTTTTTGTTTTTTTCCCTCCCCTCCCATCCCTGTTAACTCGGGTTGGGATCTACATTGGCGGGGGGTGGTGGTGGTGGTGTTTGAGGTGTCCTTCCTGGCTCGGTGTGTGCCCGTAAGGTGCACGATATGCATTCGCAGTTTTGAAATACAACGTATCTGCTCTGTAGAAATAACTGGTCTTGCCAGGTCCACAGCAAAAATTTGACCTACATAGGGTTTTTTGACTTTTTTTTTTTTTTTTTTTAAATCTCCTAGTGTGTGCTTTTCATCTCAGGTGTAGATCAGAGATTTAAAAAAAAAAAAGTATTACTTGCAGTGCTGTAGTTCTTGCTAACAGAGACGAGGGGCCTGGATATTTTTCTTGTAGAAATAACTGGTCTTGCCAGGTCCACAGCAAAAATTTGACCTACATAGGGTTTTTTGACTTTTTTTTTTTTTTTTTTTAAATCTCCTAGTGTGTGCTTTTCATCTCAGGTGTAGATCAGAGATTTAAAAAAAAAAAAGTATTACTTGCAGTGCTGTAGTTCTTGCTAACAGAGACGAGGGGCCTGGATATTTTTCTTCTAAGATGTGAACTACAGGAGTTGGGAAAACGGCAATTAAGATGTCTGGATTGTGTCTGTTAGCAACTTGTTGCTAGTATTGTTTTCATTACAGGTGCACTGTTGTATAATTTAGCCTCTGAATTTCTGACTAAGATTTCAGAGGAAGACTGCTTGTAACGTTCATCAAAGCGAGATTTCCCTTCAGGCTTTCTGGTCGGTTATAGTAGTTCTGAACTCCGATACTTCTCAGACTTAGACATGTGGAGAACTTTTGAGCTCATGCGAAAGGAGATGGAACAGTTCATGTCTGTAATGCGTCCAATCAAGACTGTTGGCACATACGTTATTCTAGTTATATTGTTAATCTTACAGTATGAATCAGAAGTATTTGTTGTAGTTGGAACAGGTTTACCTACTGCATTGGTTTTCCCTGGAACAAGAGGAGGATTGGCCCAGGCGTTTTAGTGCATACAGTGTGGAAGAATTGATAGCGGTTTACTTGCTGAGAACATACTTGTACATACCAGTACTTCTCAATTTTCCTGAAATCAAAGGTCACAAAGAAATTCAACTGTGAATTTCAAAGTGCTGATACTTTTGCGTCATATATTATGCTATCCTTAGTTACTTGTAAGACCGTAAGTAAGGCCATATTATGCATTTCAAACAATGGTTAGAAGTTGCTTGGTAAAACTTACGACTCTTTCCTCTTTTATCCTATAAAGAATTGGAGGTGCAGTCTTAGCATAGAATGAATTGGGGTTTCTTCTGTATAGTCAGAATGTGAAAAGATGTGAGGAAAAAGACATTTTAAAAGTTGAAGAAAGAAGGCTTGATGAGAAACAAGTTCATTCAGACCCTTCTTTCCAAGAAACTTATTTTGCTTGTTGGAATGCAGGTAAATACTAATTTGGTCAGAATACATATGTAATGACATGAGATATACTTTCTCAAAATTTGGACTCAATCCTGGATCCACACATTTGGACTTGTGACGCTGACCAGTTCCTTTCTCTTTTCCTAGTCTTCTGTTCCTAACAAAGTTTTCTGAGACTTCCTGGTAAATGTTTATTTATATGCCTTTTTCCTCCTTGTCCCTACCTAGATGTTGGGAGAGGGGGGAAAAAGAAATTGATTACTTTGTTCTTGATGCTCCTCTCCACCCTCTCTGTCTGCTCTCGCTTCAGTTGTCAATGTTGTGTGAACTTTGTATTACTTGACATTTTAGGCTCGTGAAAGCTGCCATGGAAGTGCATTGCAGGGTGACAGTTACATTTCATACAAAAGAAGTGTTTTTCACAATGTCTTGTTTCATTAAACAAAAACTTATTTATCTTTAGCTTTGAAGTTAGAGGCTGACAATGAGCTAATCTTCTGTTAAGGTTTTTTTTTTTATTTTTTTTTTATTTAAAAAACCCTAGCTTTAAGATGCTGACTTTTCTTTCTGAAGAAGGCATGTTTTGTCATGTTTTGGTACCGCTTCTCAGACCTGAATGCCTTTCACTAAACCTTGTAGAAGGGGCTAAAGGGAGAAAAGCTAAGAAATAAAAATACCAGTAAATGTAGTGTTAGATGTTTGACCTTTACTCTAGGAGGGAATAAAGGCCCTGTGTAACAGGGGATGGAATTTAATCCTAGGCTTTTGTTTTGTTGTTTGCAAAATCATGCCTTTGTTATACATCTGTTTAAGTGCATGTCTTTTCAAGAGATGGTGTTGTTCCTGGTTTTGTCCTTGTTTTGAAAACATTTATTTAGGAATTCTTATTAGAGTTAGCTTTCTGTTATTAGACAAAAATTCACAGTCATATATTTTATTTCTGTAACTTAACTTGTGCAAATAATGTTAAATCCGATGCAGTTTTAATCTTGTAAATTACTTACATTTTTCTTTTTGGTCAGTGAACGTAAATGTCCCATTTTTTTACAAGCTAACACCATGCTGTGCAGGCTTGTAATGCTACAGGAAAATACATGAGTTCAGAAATGCCATTATACTGTGCTTTACATTCTTAAGTGATTTCAAATATTCCTATATTATATTTTTCTGCAGTCATCATTTGTGGTATAAACCACTTGAATCTTGCTTTGAGAATGTAGTCTCTTATTTCAGAGTGCCAATCTTGTTTTTATATTGTCAGTATTAAGATTTCTATTTGTGCCATAACCAAAGACTTTGAGAATCGAGTCCCTGGTAGGCCACTTTCAACCTAGGTGTACCAAGAACGGTGGGCCTCTTCAGTAGCAGATCTCAGGATGTTTTGTATTCTCTTGCATTAGTTGTGAAAACTTACTAATTGTAAGCCAGCTATTTTTCTCTTCTTTTTTGAAAAACTGAGGATTTCTCATGATGGGGGACAGAAATAGAGAAGCCTTAAGATTTAACAGCTCACTTCAGTAGAGCAAGGCAGCCTTGTGAATTGTTTATAGATTGTGGTTAAATGTGTTGTTTAAGAGTTCTGTTGTTAGGTTTTACAACAGGTTTGTTCGGGCCTTGACTCATGAACAAACTGGTGCATCATTTGAACTCCCAGGTAATTGTTTTTTCACGTTGCACTTCCCCTACGGGTGTAGCTGCTCTAATTGTAGGCTGTGGGTGAGAGCTGTGCATTTCTGCTGCCTCCTTTGTGTAGGCACGAGTGCTTATCCAAATGTGCGGTCAGTCGGATAAGGGAGCTGAACTGTCTGAAAAATAAGCAGTACAAAAATAATTTTCAGGTGGCTCAGCTTTCCTTTTGTGTTCAGCAACATGGGTCCTACCACCACCACGAGGGAGATGATAGGAGTGCGCATGGGGGGCTTGGGGAATGTGTTGGGGTTGCTCCTTTTGGGAGTAAAGTGGACTTCAGCTGGATGAAGCCAACTGTTAAGATTCACTGCAGCAAGAGAGTTACTGTAGAGCGTGTTTGGGGTTTTGTTGTTTAGTTGGTTTGGAGGCATGGGGTTTGTAGTTGTTGCTTTTTTTTTTTTTTTTAAGGTCTTCTAAGGTACAAGCATCATAGTGTCTATGATCAGATTGTGTTAGCTTTCTCTTTCTTACCTAAAGTATTCACGTAACTGTCATTTTCTCTGTTGAATTAGAATTTTATTCATGGTGGTAGTGGTTGAGGAGGGATAAGGCAGGGAATTCACATCAAATAGGAAGATGTTGTGATGGGTTTAGTAGGCAGTATGCTTTGTTGTTTTCAGGAACAGTTTATTACTATTTTGCTAACGTCTGTCCCTTCCTCTTCCCCTGCCCACAATTATTAAATGTGATTTAAAATGAAAATGAAAAAAGCATTTTTGGGCCATTCCACTGTTCTTTCTTTTCGGTTATGCAAAGTTATGTGAAGTTACAAAGAATATCTGTGGGACTGGGGACACTTAAGTACATTGACACTGTATTTCATTGTTCATATAATATCTAACGTAGTAAAGTCTTTTAGGCAACGTGGTGGTTACTGTTTAATAATTCTGTTTCTTAATAAGTAACCAGATATTAAGTGGTTTGTTTCTTCAGGAAATCTTGTGTTGTAAAGGTATTCAAAGAAATAGGGAGCAAAAATAAAATTTGCATTGAATTGGAGAGCTGCATCATCATCTAGTTTTTGTTAGTAACAGTATTTTAGGGAAAGTCTATGCTGTGTTTTGGAAGGTGGTCTGAAAGACTTGGCACTGGAGGTAAGAACACCTGTGAAATGAGTGTGAGCCTTAGCAATGTCTTTGGTCTCATTATCAAGTGTTTCTGCTGGACATATATCAACTTAAATGATTTCCATTTAGTCCTAAAAGACAAGCACTTCTGTTCTACAGATTATTCCTGTAGCTGGGAGTTTAGGTGGTGTTAGGGCCTCTCTGTTCAAACCATTATATTTTGAGGAGGAACAACTCTCATTCATTGTGCGACATACCACACATTCGTTTGTTCCTCAGATAATCAAGAGGATTGGCTATGTCAACTGTTCTTTCAAACCGAGACTAAGAAGCCCTGAGGAGAGATGGGCTGAAGAGGAATACCATGTTTCTCATGTTTTTAAAAAAAAGCCCAAAACACCACCACCAAAACCAACACAAAACATTATGAATGAGTTTAAGATGGGCAAATAGGTACAGGTAATCTAACAGTAATAGATATAGTTGAACATCTTAATCCATAAGGCTCAGAATGCTACTACTGTTCATACCTTCTCATGTGGTAAGTAGCAAGCTTGCAGCAGTCTGTTTATACTAAGGTTTAGGTTTATCTGCTCTGGCCTCCACCTATTAAAAACATTAAGTAGTTGAAAAACTAGCATGTTCTTGGGATGGCTTGTTTCATACATATTTCATTAGAGAAAAAGTAATCTGACATTAAAAGCATAGGAATTCCTATAGGAAATAGTGTCTAAATATCCATATAATCTTAGCTCAAGCATAATTAGAAAGTACATGAGAAATAAACATGCTTTGGGGAAAATAGTTAATTCTTCGATTCTCCCCTTCCTGTGGTCTGTCACCCCGCCACCCTCAAAAAAAGATCATTAGAATGCTTCAGAGAAAAGTAGTTGCACTTTATTGCAATTCATAATTTTAAAGTGATAAGGCAGTGGCTGGTGGTACAGGGTACTCGGTTAGATCGATGGTCTGATACAGTACAGCAATCACTGTAATTCAATTTGGAGCTTGTTTTGGGTAATAAGTTACATAGCAGAACAGCTAAAGCTGGCATAGCTGCTGGTATTAATAAGACTGAGCTTTTGCATCTTAAAATATAGGTAGCTGGCTGGCTTATATTTTGTTGTTAAATGTTCTTGTGTGGAAAGGTGCTTTTCTGAAAGATATTTACAGTCAAACTTGTAGTTAAGCATGTTAACTGTTAGCATGGGTCAAAAAAAAACCAAAAACAAACCAACAACTGTACTTTGGAGAACGTTTCGATTTGCATAGTGCTTAGAGCAGAATCCAGAATAGGGTTGTATTTTACTTGACATCTAAACCGCTGGCAGCGAGTAACTGCATTGTGTATTATGAATTTAACTAGAGAGTCCAGGTCAAATCATGATTCTGTTGATGCATTCATTGTGATTCTGATGCTGAATTATTCTGCAGAGTCATGCAGAATGAAAAGAAGCACTTAGGTCTATTTCAAAGGTAATAAAGATCTGAATGTTAGTCCAAATAGCTGTGTAGCTGCATTTTGTGTATTCCCATGCTGTTTGTTTGGATTAAGTAAAGTTGTGGGTAGTAGGTAAAGGGTGAAGTTGAGGGTAATGCTGCTTCTTATTTTCTATAAAATATTATTTGTGCCTAAGATCTGAAAATTTTGTACTTGCTAACAGAGTTCTGATTTTTATTACAGTAATGTTTAAGAAATGTTATTAACTTGTCTTGTGTGAAAAGTCTATTTGAACAAAAAGAGAGTTCATTATTATAGTTATAAAAGCATATCTTCTGTGCATTTCTTTTTGAAGAAAAGGGCAGAATTAGATGTTGCAGAAAGCCTACTAGGAGGAGGAAAGAAACCAGCTAGAATTTCAGCTAGGTGGGACTGGCAGAGAAAAAAAAAAAAATCTTTGCTGTTTATATACTGTTTGACATCACAGTTTTGGCATAAAATTCTAAAATTCCTGTTTGTAGAGTCCAGTTTTCACTTTTCATTTAGAGCTGTATGAATTTTAAACACTTGTACATCTGTTATTTTTTTTTTTTTTCCTTTTGCTTTTACTTTCTACTCTTGGAATCTGAGATTGGTATCAAGAAAAATTTCCGTCATTCTATTGCTCATTGTCATGAGCTTTTCTGTTTCTGACAAAGCTTGTAAAATGTCCTTGTAAAAAATAATTCTATTTCTTTTTTGACACTTAAATCTGACTTTAAAGTGCTCTTGATGGCAGGTGTGTGTTATTATTTTAAGAGGACACAGGGTGGTAGGTATGTTTTATGTTAGTTCTAGCTTCTTTGTACAGTGCAAGAATTGCCTTCTGGTAGGCTGCACCTTAGAGCAGTCCAAATAATTTTAGCTTTCAAGCCACTCTTTTGTCATTTAATGTATTAAATAAACTTCCTTACCTTGTCCTTGAGTTGTTGCTAACACATTATGGTTCTCTTCTGCATTTTTTTTTTTCCTTTTTCAAAAGGGAGGAATCAGGATTAAGGTGAATTTCTGTCACACTTTTTTTATTTGTGACTTCTACTGTAATGCTAATAGTCACACGGACAAATTGGCACTGGAGCGGGCTTCCTAGGGAGGTGGTCGATGACCCAAGCCTGTCAGTGTTTAAGAGGGATTTGGGCAGTGCCCTTGATAACATGCTTTAACTTTTGGTAAGCCCTGACGTGGTCAGGCAGTTGAACTCGATGTTCATCGTACGTCCCTTTCAACTGAAATATTCTATTAATATTGTTAAAAGAATATTATTATTTTTGTCTGATGGAGAATAGGTACTTCATCTGGCAAAAACTTATTTAATACATTTTTAATAAATTTAATACATTTGTTTTAATCTGTTTTTAATAAATTAAGTTCCACCATTTCCTTCTTTATACAAGGAGAAAAAGGGAAATAAATAAGTCCAAATAAAACCTGTAATAAAATAAGAGGGTTTTTCCCCAGCAGATTTGACAGTGAAATGAAGCTTACTTGTTTATTTTTAAAAGTTTCTTGTGTGTGCTTTAGTCTTATATAGGAAAATGAGAGCCAAATGTTGACTGTGTATGGTTCATGAAGTAGTTTTATAAACTTTCTGGAACTGACAAGTGTTTAGATGGCCAGTGTCACTTTCTTGTTTTAAGCATACTTCTCACTTAGTATTGTTGAATCAGTTTGTTAATGAGCTGGTTGCGAACGCTATTTATTAGTGAACAGTGATTATTCAGACAAATGCTTTGTAGGAGCGTCACAGAACTTCTGTGTAACTTGGCATAAATATGTTTTCACACAAATGGACTTAAATGAGGAGAGACTATAGTGTGGGTGTAAGGTATATATTAAGATCTTTAATAGGTATGATCAAGAATAATACAAATAGATCTCCTTTTCAAAACATTTGCTTTTAAAAACTGCACGAGGAATTGAGCCTACCTAGTTTCTGCTAAAATAAAAAAGTGAACACATGGCTTATGACAAATCATGAGAAGTATGACTCAAGATGTCAGCTAGCTGTAGTTTTGGAATGTGTCAAAGCTGATTTGCTTCACTTGCTTTAGATTTTGTGCATTTGTGAGCATGTGTAAAACTGAAGGATCTTGAGCAGCATAAAATGACAACTGCATCGCATATTTAGTTCTAATATTTGTGGTTAAACCAAAATATGACTCATTATTAATCTTTGAGAGACAAGTTCAGGTTCTGCAGATGCAAAGTCTGGTTTCTGATAGAATTATACAATGGACAGTATTGGTTAAGTTTTTGTGCTCCTTTTGATAGGAGTGGAGGAGAACAAAAGCTGAGGAAATGGATGAGGGCTGTTAATGGCAGAAACTGTACATAGCTTGATCACTGCTTACCCCTATTCTGATATTTTAGGGCTTTCAAGCATGTATTTTGACTGTGATTCCTCCTTTAGGTAGAAAAAAGCAAGTTTTATTTGCATGTTATTGATTTAAAAAAATCAGAATAGCAAGTTCTGAATTCAGGGGATTAGCTTTTGCTACTTTTCTGACAGGGTGCCTGTCTCATGACAGTAAATGTAGTCATTTAAAATTAATTGATCTGTACAATCAGCTGTAACTTTATTTAAAAAAATTAATATTTTTTAAAGAAAAGCCATTTTTTTAATTTCTGTGAATTTTTTAAGTAACTTAACTTTTAGGCAGTCAAATTCAGACAGCTTGCAAGGCCTTTTATAAATGTAATATAATTCACAGAAGGAAAGCCCCACTTTCCTGGAAACAGATAAGCATTTGCCCGCCTCTGGGAAATAGAGAGTGAATTCTTTATTTTGCTTTGCTTGCCGTGAAGCTTTTGCTTTCCCTATTAAACCGTTGTTGTTTCAACCCACAAGTTTTCACTCTTTCACCCTTCTAATTCTCTCCTCCATCCCGCTGTGGGGGGAGTGAGGGGCTGGGCTGCCAGCTGGGGTTAAACCATGACAGGAGCAAAAGAGAAAAATTCCTCCTTCACAAGAAGGTTGTGTTGTTGGCGGGAATTACTGGTGTAAGCAAGGCTTTTCCAGAGCCTCAGTTTCAGACATCAGCACTCTTTATGTTAACAAACTGCTAGAATACATGAAGCAATTACAGCATGTCAGCAAGATAGGAGCACATTTGATGAAGAATGAGGTGTATTCCTGTTAATTGGGTGTAATACAGAAGCATCATCCTGCCTAAGATGTCAGTCACAGCCTTCTCTAGTTGCAGAGTAATAAAACATCACAAGCTTTTACTGCAGTACTGTGTTTTTTGGTTTTTGGGGGTTTTTTTCCTTCTGCAAAGTAAAACTGTGAAGACATATTTCAGGCTATATGAAGGATAAAAGTACTACATGCCAAATCCTGTACAAGAACTGAAGAAAACTGAGCTTCTAGCCTCCCTCTTTATTGTTTCAAATTTGCTTTGTTATGCTCTGAACTGACAATAGCTTACGCATTTTAAAAATGCTATTCTTTATTGAAAGCTTTATATTAATAGGATTTTACTGTTGTCACATATACACTTTGAAGCTTTTTTCCCTTGTTATATAAGATGATCTTCTGATCTAGAATTATAGTAGTTCAAAAGCATGAGCTGGTTTTGTCTGGACAGTCGTTAATAGTGGTCTGACATGGTTAAGTGGTAAGAAGATCTGTTGCTGGTAATAAGGGCTTGTTTTGGTACTGTGCAGTTGAAAACTATAAGCAGTTAAAAAAACTGGTCATGTTTGTAGCCTAATAGAGTACCACATATACCAATTTTAAAGTTGAATTACTGAAGCCAATGCTTTTGTTTAAAAGCTTCAGATGTAAAAAAAAAAAAAAAAGAAAAATCCAATTGTGAAGCTTTGACAAGGTGTCATAGCATAGGTGAGTTGAGGCAGAATGTTTTTGCATTGTCTTCTACAAACCTATGTTACTTATCTGGTATATGTGAGTCTTCCAAGAATTCTGTAAATGTTGCTGTCCTTACAATTTTTGCTTCATCTTTATCTTATGGTAACTTAAAATGACCAGACCACTATTTAACTACAATATTGAATATATACTTTGCATTTTTCCCTGTGATTATAAAGGAGCTTATTAATCTATGACCAACTGTGCCTTAAAGTCAGAAAGTAGTAAATATCAACAGTTCTCTGTACAAAGTGGCATGTGCTGAATAGAAGAATTAGTTAGGACTAGCTGGAATGAATTACTGTACTTAAAGGTCATGATTTGTTTTTATCCTTAATATACTATAATTTTCTTAGAAATTTGTGTAACAATCTGGAAGAAAAAAAGCAGTAATTATTAAAAAATACCATATTCTTTATCAAATGTTTTGTTCCCTCTCTCATATAATAGGTGAAATATTACAGACACTTGGCACCTGATCACTTGCTTCAAATATGCCATCGACTTGGACCGCTTCTAGAGCAAGAAATTCCCCAAAGTGTCCCTGGAGTGCAGACGTTATTAGGAGCTGGCAGACAGTCTTTGCTTCGTACAAACAAAAGTATGAAAATTTTACAAGAATTTTGAGAGTTCTGGGTATTTCATACCTTTTTGGTGTTTTCGCGTGAAGAAACACTTGCCTACAGCTTTTGTGTAATTCTTTTAAACCAGGTTGCAAACATGTGGTATGGAAGGGATCTGCTCTTGCAGCACTACATTGTGGGAGGCCTCCAGAGTCCCCTGTAAATTATGGCAGTCCACCTAGTATAGGTAAGTCAATTTTATTATGGCATTGCCATTGTAATACCTAACTCCCAGGGTCATTGATCATTGTGATGATGAGAGCTAAGTAGTAGTTCTGTTTATATTTGTCCTAGTTTGTGTCATGTACCTTACCTTTAGTATTATTAAGATGTGGTGGTGTCATATTTACCAGTTTGTATGTGGGGAAATTAATGGGTATTGTAATTTCCTATACCAGTTCTGCTCTGAAGCTAATTTTATCTTTGAAGTATGAAATGGAATAAACTATATTTCAACACTGAATACATACGTATAAGCCTCTTTTTTCTTAAAGATGTAATAAAGCTGTCAGTAGAGAAATAGTGCTATATAACAACTTAAAACCAGGACAGCATGTCATACACCCATTGTTGGGGAGAATAAGTCATGTAGAGTGGTAATGGTTTTCTTTGGAAAGATTTGAGTGTCGAAGTTATCTTTTCTGCTCTCTGGTCCCTTCAGTAATTTTGTAGCTCTACTTTAGTTTGCTGTGCTATATCATGAAGCATGCGTGTGCTGCCTCAACTGTTGAAAAACTGAGAAGCTGGAAATCAGGGGTATTATTTTTCTTTTTTTCTTTTTTAGTTACTACTTTTAAGCTTTCATATGGACAGTAAAACATGTTTGTTAGCTTTCAACAAGAAGATATGTGGGCTTTTAATTGCTAGAAGAATCAAGAAGTGTGATATTTTAGGAGATTCTTTAAGGAGCATCCTTTTGTCACAGATAGGAAGATGTGCAAAAGTCTTTTCGTCTCCTCTGCTGTTGTCCAGGGAAGGGGGAATGGTTAAGACCAAATTACCAGTGTGGATTATACCAAAACAGTAGTGGTTTATACTAAAACAGTAATTGCAGATAGATGTGCAGTGTTGGATGGGAGTGGGCAGAGAATATTCAATTCATTGGCTCCTGATCAGGTGCAGCTGCTACAAAGACAAAGGTTTCTGTCTTGGCAAAAAAGAGAAGACTGAAGATATATTGGGGGAACTAATGAGTAGCAATGTACACATACATAGCCAGGTGCTTTGTGGAGCAGAGGTGTTTTTTATGTGGTCACTTGCCATTACAATTTTTCAATCTCTAAAATCCTTTTGGAGGCTATTGCTAGTGTGTAAGTTTTTCATGAATTGGGAGAGAGATACCTATATAGATTATATTTCTATTATATTAACATACAAATAGCCCAAATAATATATATTTATTATTTCTAATGTTGAAGAAACTCAAAATCAAGTCTCAATATTCATACTGTTATACTTTACCCAGAGAATTATAGCTCGCTCTCAACAGCTGAAGCATGCTACAGCTAAGAAGCTCTTGGAACACAGCCAATTTTGACTTGGTTAGGTGGCAAAGTATTTGGTGTCCTAGTAGCTCTTCCATTTTAAAGCATAAGTTGTATGCTTTTCATGATGTTTTCTGTAGATGCTTGGAATATAGGAGGAGAACATGGTTTTGCTGTGTGTTTAGTGCGAAGTTTTCAGAGCCTCCTCAGCTAGTGTGTGTTTTGGTCAGAGGTGGTTCACTGAAACCCTTCTGTAGCAGTTGCGACCCTTCACTGTGGTTTTGTTGAGAGCTGCTGTTTTGCTATGCATGTAGAGTTGTTTCTGTGTTGTGCTCTAGATGTGGGGGAGAAAATGCTTGTTGCTGAGTAGAATTATTGCTCTCTTGAGCTGGCTGTGCATTGGCTTGAAGATTGTAAATATGGAAAATGTTGGGCTAGATTAGCAGTTATATTTCTGCAAGGTGGCTGGAGGACTGAGCTTTCTAATAGCTAAGATTTCTTCAGTGGTTGTCTTACCTTTTCCTTTACTTGGGAATACATTTTAAAACATGTTGGAGAAGTCAGATAGGAAGAGGACTATTTTGCATTGTACTGTACCTTGCTCTATGTTACATAGTTTTTAAAGGGAGAAAGACCATTATATGAAATCCATGGCAGCTGGAGTTCAAAGTTGTGGAGTTGCTGTGGTAGTGGAATTAAATGTTAAGAAAAATAACTTAAAGACTCTTTCTAGGGAAGAACAAGTGAGGCTTTCTAAATAAATGCTACTTTATTGAACTTTTTGCAGAGCACTGAATATTTGCGAAATTACCGTTATTTCAACATATCACTTTTTTCATGACCAATAATTTCCTTTTCCAAACATTGAGATAAGTGCTGGTAACTGAATATTTTCAACTGTGAAGTGTTTTTGGATTTTTTGGATGCCTGGTTCAGAGCTGTGTGTTAAAGCATTTGGTTTTGATTTATCCTATTCTGATCCTCTCAATGAAATAATGAACTAGAATGGCATTTCTTGTATAAATTGAACTAGAAAATTTTGTTCTGTTTCCTTAAATAGCTTCTCCGTTTTCCCCTGGGAAGGCTGTATTTTATGTATTTGCCTAAGGAAAAAAAAAAAAAAATGGAACCTATCATTCTTCAGGCTGTATGTATTGCAGGTGGAAAAATTCAGTAACGGTTGAGGAAGAGAAAAGATACTGAAGTCTATCTTGAGCAGGAAAACATAATTTACATTTCACTGAACACAGAGAAACATTAACTCATTTCCTAGCCTGATGAACCAATGCAGTTATGATGCTGATAGGTTATTCTTTAGAATTAATTTTTTGTGTGCATTATACCAGCTGCCTTGTATGTTTATATGCAGTTAAAATACATCTGTACAAATATATGCTTCTTCAGAAAACTCAGAGTAGTACATAATAAAAAGAAATAAAACTTGAATACAGAATAATCTTTGTCCAGTTGCTACACTTGTGCAACACATCTTATAAAAATTTGCTTAGTTAAGAAGAGGTATGTCGTATGTCAGTGTGTTTTGTTAAAGGTCCTGTTTTCTTGCATGCAGAAACAGAAAAAGAACTTTTTTTCAGTAATTTTCAGGAACCGTAGAGAAAGCATAGGACCAAAGGATAACGCTTTGAGAGCTTTGGGCTCAAAGCTCTTGGGAAAGCTGGTCACTCAGGTGTGAAGACCTGCGTGAGACTGGCTGTTTGCCCTAGAAAACAGAGAATGTTTTTCCTGACCAATGAATATATCTGCCTTCCAAAAACAGTATTTCATGGTCTTGGTGAATAGTCCACTTCAAGAAAAGTTCTGAGGCATTTTGCACTTTTCTCAGTTTCTTTTATTAAATGATGCTGCTGTTTTGGCTGTAAAGAGAATGTGAGGTTCTGAATGTGCTGTAGATACCTGTTTTTAGAGATACAGCAAATATTTTGGGCCTGAAAGCTAACATGAGTATTTTGTGTAACTATATTATTCTGTTAATTATAGTAAAAAACCTAAAAGACAAGACCACCTTGTGTTAAAGGATCTGTGTTAAAAAGTAACATCTTTGTTACATGTGTTTATTCAAGTAAACATTGTTACACATGTTTATTCAAGTCTAAAGTGAATTACACTAAAGTAAATAACTTCCTTGTTATGCAAGAAGAAATTAGCCATAGAAGTCTCGAGGTACTTTGAGTAAAATACAAACGGAATAAATATATAGTGAAAGCAAGTGGGTTTGCACTGAACTCAGGGAACAGTTTGGAAATGCTTGAGTTGGTATACCTTTCATTTGTTTTTACCTTCTGCCTTTCCAAACATCTCACTTCCAATCTCTCTGAATTAGTAAGGGTTGGCAGTTACTTTCATTGAACAAATTAATGTTATATGTAGTTTTAGATATA
>NW_009260763.1:1827795-1840776 GCF_000687185.1 Egretta garzetta
AATATATTATATTAATATATAAATTAATAATTTTATGTATAATTTTTATTTTTATATTTTCAGAAATGCTCCAATGAAGAGTCAGTATACTTTTACCTTCATGGAATATCCAGATACAAGTTTTGGCTTGATCAAGTTGCTAGCTTAACCATTTTACTTGGTTGACAATCATTTATAAGCCAGGAGATTTGGAGTACTATATAGAGTTTAGAGGTTGAACAGAAAGATGGTAGAAACGTAGAAGTCAGTTCAAGCTGCTTTTTTGATCTTGGCCATCTTTACAGAAGGGGGGGAGGAAACCCCAATGACCCTGAACCCCTGTGGGCTTGATACATTTAGTCTTACTAGCTAGGAGAGTGAAAGGAGGAGTCTAGCATTCTCTTTTTTTATTATTATTTTTAACAACTCTAGGTGCCTTGGTATTCATTAGAGGTGTATCAAGCCTCTCAAGTTATGAAACTTGATTCAATATGGGTAAGAGTTGTAAGTGAGGCATATTCTTCAGGTGTTGTTCCAGGTTTCTTGTGAATCTGGTTTTATTTTTGTGTGAATGGAAGGGAAACGAACATGAATTCTGTTCTTCAGAATAGAACTTCTATTAGTTAAGTACAACTCCAGAATGGAGGAAAATGAAAGACGAACCATAATGATTTTTGTGTGTGCTTTTTTAAAATGTAACTTACACTTGGTAAAAAATTAAATTGGGTTTATCACTGACTAGTGGATAAGGCAGATTACTATCCTGCATCTTTAAGGCATATTTCACATTCCAGGATAAGACCATGTAAATAAGGTGATGGAATTGGTCACTTTGATAACTAAAATATGAAAGCCAAGGGAAAAAAAAATCTGCATAGCTAATACTGCCAAATTTATCTTCCTTTTACAGATTGCTGTTTTTCTGAGTTGCTTTTTCTATTTTGGATGGGGAGTACGTTAGAGACATTCTAAAATTTTGAAGGCATTAAGTTGATGCTGGTTGCCTGCCTTTTGAGTGGGAGAAAATCTATACTGTTTTCTAAGTTCCACTGAAAACTCCCACCTCTTTACCTTCATCAGCTTTGTATTTATGTTTGATTTTTAAATTGTTCTGAGGGAAACCAAACAAGGTGATCTTGACTCTTTGAGATGTGTAGTTTTCAGATTAAGGCTGTTGGCAGCAATGAATTGTAACAGTAGAAGTGAGATTTTAAAAAAGAAACTTCCATTTTACTAACTTGTTTTAAGAGCCCAAGTCTCCATTCACAGGTTAGGTTCCTGAGCGGCCCTTTAAAAAAAAAAAAAAAAAAAAAAAAAGGACTTTAAACTCTTACCTTTAGAGCTTAAGGTTAGAACCTTTGGGTGTTTCTCACCCTACCCCACTTTTGATATGTAAGTCCATGGATGCATCCTGGGTGCTGAGGGTGGTGGCTGATGTCATTGCAAGACCACTCTTGATTATCTTTGAAATGTCCATGGTGGTCAAGGGAGCTTTCCGAGGACCTGAAGAGAACAAATATTGCTCCTGTTGGGCGAGAAGGAGACTGTGGAACTAAAGGTGGGTCTTCCTCACCTCAGTCCTTGGGCAAGTGATGAAGCAAATACACCTGGAAGCCAGCATACTAAGAACAAGAATGTGGCTGAGAGTAGCTGGCATTGATCTATGGAGAAGTTGCTCTTGACTAGCCTCGTAGCTTTTTAAATGAGATGAGTTTCTTGGAGAATGAGTGGACAGTAGTGAATGTTGTTTATCCTGATTTCAGCAAGGGTTTCTGAACTGGCTCCTATAATGTTCTCTCTGGCAAACTGATAAGATATGGGCAGAAGTGCAGGGCTCAAAGGGTTGTGATCAGCAGAATAAATTCCACTGACTGGTACGAGGGCCAGACACTAGTGGTGTACTCCAGGGGCTGATACTAGAACCAGTGTTTTTCAACATCTTCATTAATGACTTGGATGATGAAACACAAAGTTTGCAGACGGTGCAAAACTAGGAGGAGTGATTGATGGATCAAATGGTCTGTGCTGCCATTCAGGGGGACTTCAGCAGGCTGGAGAAATGGGTCAATAGGAATCTTAACGAAGTTCCACAAAGAGAAGTGTAAAAGTCCTGCCCCTGGGGAGGAATAACCTCATGCACTAGTGGACACTGGGGACCAATTGGCTGGAAAGCTGTTTTGCAGAAAATGAGCTGGCTGTCCTGGTGTTGAACGTGTCAGACTTACATGTTGAACATGTCAGTTTACAATGTGCCCTTGCACAAAAAAACCCAAGTGGCATCCTGGGCTGCTGGAGGCAGTGCGTTGCTGTTAGGTTGAGGGTTGTTTCTTCCCCTCTACTCAGTGCAGGTGAGATCACAGCTGGAGTGCTGGGTCCATCTCTGGGGTCCTCAGAAAAAGACATGGACAGAGTGGAGCTAGTCTCGCAAAGCACCAGGAAGATGATGAAGGGACTGAGGTACCTGTCACACAAGGAGGAGCCAAGAGAGCTGGGATTGTTTAGCCTTGAGAAGAGAAAGCATGGTGGGGGGTGAGGGTGTGCGTGTGTGTGTTAGGAATGGGTATGAATACCTGAATGGGAGGGAGTGATGAAGATGGAGCCAGACTTCTCTCATCGGTGCATCCTGACAGGGCAGAGGCAATGGACATGAACTGAAATAGAGGTAGTTCAATTTAACACCTTTTGGGAATATTCAAAACCTGACTGGGCACAGCCCTGGGGCAACCTGCTCTAGCTGACTGTGCTTGAGCAGGGGGGTTGGACTAGATGATACCTAGAGGAGTTCCTTCCCACCTCAACCATTCTGTGGTTCTGTGATAGCAGACCATTTCAGTCCTTGAGACTACTCATGTTCTGTGAAGATGAGCCCAGTTACTTAAAAACTAGAAGCCAATTCATTTTATTTGGAACCAATTGGTAAACTATTGATAGCAACTTAAATAATATTTGTGGCAAAGTGGTTTTCACATGTTCAAAATGTCAACAAAATACATGGCTTTCTCAGGCATTGGTTTCTACTGATCAGTTAGCTTCATTATTAAATATGAAGAATCCTGATTTTGAAACCGAAATGTCATTTGGAAGTAAGTGGTGGGTTGTCATCTTACGTTGCACAACAACCACTTAATAACATCTGCCTTTTTGGTTGGTTTGTTTTAAATTTCATTTATTTATTTATTTTTAAAGCAGGATCTTAATGCTTGAGTAGTAGACAGGCACATAAAGATAAGTTAACCTTAATTTCCTTAGTTGGCCAGCTGTTGGATGGGAGTTCTTTTTGTGCAGTGTCCAATTCACAGTGCCCTTCCAGCAAGGAGCAGGCAATCTCTGTTCTGTTGTTTTCTTCTTTAGTCCTTCCAACCCTTCTTACTTCTCTTCATGACTTGCTGTAAGGCCCAACCAGTGCTCTGTAACCCTTCCTGGGATAAAGTCTCATCCTTCTTCCTTCCCTTACTGTATGTATAGTTTGTGGCTCCCACTGCAGCTGTTAAACTGCTTACACCTTACCACTCTTCCTGTGATTAACACCTTTGTTCATACTGACTCATTTGTACAAGGCCAAGCAAAATTTAGGGAAAGCCAGAAAACTGCTAATATGGCTAAAACAAGTGAGATATTGGATTTGCTGTCACAGGGGTGTCAAAAATAATTTTTTTCCAAATGCAGTTAAAATCAAACTAAAATAGATTAGAGACCACATAAGGCCTGACAAGTGTTGGTGCTAGACATGGATAACAATTGTTATAAAACCAAAGGCCTGTAGTTAGTACAAGGGCATTATTATTACTAACAGTTGGTAGCCTTTCTCGCCTTGGCTTGCAACAGAAAACCCAATTTTACTGTTTGGCTGCAGGAATTTATTTTTGAGACACAGCTATTTTTAATATTTACCTCTACTCTGGAGGGGAAAAAAAATGCTATTGTGCTAGCAAAGTGTGGACATTGGAATCGTCAGTGTTTGGAATAAAGGGTGGGAACAGTTCAGAGAAATCAAGCTGGGCCACATGGCAAAATCAATGAGAGTAAATATAAATGTAGTTAAATGGAAGGCCATATTGAAGAACAATGGTGGATGTGAGAATTTAGTTTAAAGCAAGGGAAAAAAAACAGTTTGAGGAGTCTTCTAAAAATTGCATGTTTATAGACAGTGTTCAAACCTGCATGAGATCAGTTCTCCCCCTCCCCCCATGCCAACTGCATGATCTTGGTAAAAAATTTCCTTCCCATAGAATATAAGTTCATAATACTGGTTTTTTCCATGTCAAATCACTTTTGAATTGACTTAACCAGTTTGGGTATTTTTCTATCTTTTAAGTTTTGATCAAGGCCAAAGAGTGAGATGGATTCCAGTTTTCTTGTTTCCAGTATTACAGAGTTGCCTCTTATTTCCTCCAGTAGGTTGATTGTTACTGAACAAGGGGCGTTTCACCTGTTGAGTTTCCCAGCGATATGTGAACTAGTAGCAAGTTGCCCACTACCGCTTCACATCAGCGAGAATATAATCAGAAATACTGGCTTACGTTCTGCTAAACTTAATCTTCTTCAGTGATTTTAAAAAAACAAACAGCAAACCACAAAAAACCAAAAACCCCTTGAAATTTATCTTAAGTACTATAAAAAGTTTTTCATAAATCCAGATGTATATTAAAAATTACATGGTTAAATTAAATCATTGGTTATTTCATCTTAAAGAGCTTGCTTACACTTTCAATTTATTGACAAAATCTCTCTGAATTAAATTTCTAGTTAAGCTTTTTTCCCTTTTTGTGAACTGTGGTTTCATTTGAAGGCATTGCTGGAAGCTGCTTTCCAACACTCATTTCCATCTTACATTAAGAGCAAACAAAAGGTAACTTCTGAGTAGGTTGAGATTATTGTGTAAGCTCACTTTATTGCTGTGACAAAGTCCTTCCTTATTCTGCTTGTCTGTGTACATATTTGGGGGTTTTTTTTGTTTGTTTGGGGTTTTTTTTGCGTGTGTGATTTTCTATTTTTTTAAACAGTAGGATGATTTGTCAGAAACGGAAACTAGATTTATCTTGTGACTGAACTAATCTTGGTTTCCTGCTGTTCTAAAGTAGACTGTTGGCAAGGAAAAGCTTTGTCATAAAGCAAATGCAACCGCATCTTTTTCTTGTATAAGGGGAGGGTGAGGAGGATATAGTAGAGGCTTAAGGCAGTAGTGACGCATTGACTGAAAGTGCCCTGCTCCACAGCTAATGATCCTGCTTCTTCACAAAGCATCTTGAGCTAGGAAAACTTCCTTGAATCCTTGGGCTACATAGGCAGTTAACTGAAATGTGTCAGGGCTGTTTTTATGGCCTGAGGCCAGTGGGCTTGGCAGTTGTCCATACCACTAAGAGCTTTCACTCCTTATAGAGTAGCTACAATTCAGTTTGCATATTTAATGGAGTTTGACCTGTGCTGATTCATGAACCAGTGTCTGGTTGGTCTGGGCCAAACCCGAGCAATGCGAGAGGTTTGTAGCTGTTTCACAGTTGATGCTAGGGTGTGACTGTGGTTCAGTGCCCAGACCCACACCCTGGTCCTGCTCAGTTCACTTAGCACAGCCTTGGTCACATAGAAAGAATGGCTAACCAGCGTAGTAACGAAAGTATCAGCTAACTCTCTTGGCACTGATAGATCTTGTTTTTCATGTGTGTGGTGCTGTGGACGTTGTTGGGCATTTATGTTTTTACTTTTCACGTATTCGGATGCTGGAGATCTGAACATATGACCTGTTTTATATAAAATGTATCGCTGTTGCCATCCTTCTGTCTCATGATGATGTGGGGAGGTGTTTGACTAATGTCTGTATCCATGCATATAAGCATTATATCCTGTTGCTTTATCATTGCATGAGTAGTGCTTTAAAATTAGTAATGCTGAGCTTTATTTTCTTTACTGAAGTTCTTGATCGAAGATTTCCATTTTGTTAAAACCAAGTAGATTCCTGCTCCTGGACCTTCTTTGCTTTTAAACTTGAAAAAAATCCCAAACTCTTTGAACAAGGTTCTGTTAAAATCAGAATTTTCTGTGAGGTTTTGGTAAATTTGCATGTAATTTTTTGTTTGGTGGGGTTTTTTTGTTTGTTTGTTTGTTTCTTTAGCTGTAGTGGGCAGCAATATTCTTAAAAACATAGACTGTCTTGCGAGTGGTGAATAAACGTTTGATTTTGTAGACCTCAAAAAAAAAAAAAAGCAGGTTGCCTTGGAGAAGATTTGAATGTTTGCTGATCATCAGTTAATAGCTATGTGGAAGCTCTTATGCTTGTTAAATTTGAGGTAGTTTACTCCTCCATGGAAGCTGCCTCAGTTCTGAATTTCTCACACTAGGTACAAAGTGAGAAGTGTATGTTTGGGCACTTAAACTTTAAGTTGTATTGCATCTTTATATTCTGCCTTGCAGTTTGGTACTTTTTTGCACATTTGTATCATAGGCTACTTTTGCATCTGTTTTTCCCTAACTGTGTCAAAATGAGAGAATTACTGTAGTAAGCTGTTCACGTGGGAAGTGGTCCAATGTTGAAATAAGCTTTCCACCCTGGAGAAGTATTTTAGTTTATGAACCCCATATAAATGCTGTCTCTTCTTTTTTCTTCTCCCATTTGGTAGTGGATACCCTGTTTTCAAGAAAACTAAATGGAAAATACAGACTTGAACGCCTTGTTCCAACTGCAGTCTACCAACATATGAAGATGCACAAACGAATTTTAGGACACTTATCTTCTGTATACTGTGTAACTTTTGATCGGACTGGCAGGCGAATATTTACTGTAAGTACAAATCTTAATTTTTGTAGATTTTTTTTTTTTTTGAAGTACAGATAGCACGTCACCTAATTGTTTCCAAAAACTAAATGTACTGATGTTGTGGATCAAAAGCAGATAAACGCTTTATTACAGTTACATTTATATATGCTTTTTAATAATTATGCTGGTTTGCATGTAAATTAGTAATGCTGAGCTTTATTTTCTTTACTGAAGTTCTTGATCGAAGATTTCCATTTTGTTAAAACCAAGTAGATTCCTGCTCCTGGACCTTCTTTGCTTTTAAACTTGAAAAAAATCCCAAACTCTTTGAACAAGGTTCTGTTAAAATCAGAATTTTCTGTGAGGTTTTGGTAAATTTGCATGTAATTTTTTGTTTGGTGGGGTTTTTTTGTTTGTTTGTTTGTTTCTTTAGCTGTAGTGGGCAGCAATATTCTTAAAAACATAGACTGTCTTGCGAGTGGTGAATAAACGTTTGATTTTGTAGACCTCAAAAAAAAAAAAAAGCAGGTTGCCTTGGAGAAGATTTGAATGTTTGCTGATCATCAGTTAATAGCTATGTGGAAGCTCTTATGCTTGTTAAATTTGAGGTAGTTTACTCCTCCATGGAAGCTGCCTCAGTTCTGAATTTCTCACACTAGGTACAAAGTGAGAAGTGTATGTTTGGGCACTTAAACTTTAAGTTGTATTGCATCTTTATATTCTGCCTTGCAGTTTGGTACTTTTTTGCACATTTGTATCATAGGCTACTTTTGCATCTGTTTTTCCCTAACTGTGTCAAAATGAGAGAATTACTGTAGTAAGCTGTTCATGTGGGAAGTGGTCCAATGTTGAAATAAGCTTTCCACCCTGGAGAAGTATTTTAGTTTATGAACCCCATATAAATGCTGTCTCTTCTTTTTTCTTCTCCCATTTGGTAGTGGATACCCTGTTTTCAAGAAAACTAAATGGAAAATACAGACTTGAACGCCTTGTTCCAACTGCAGTCTACCAACATATGAAGATGCACAAACGAATTTTAGGACACTTATCTTCTGTATACTGTGTAACTTTTGATCGGACTGGCAGGCGAATATTTACTGTAAGTACAAATCTTAATTTTTGTAGATTTTTTTTTTTTTTGAAGTACAGATAGCACGTCACCTAATTGTTTCCAAAAACTAAATGTACTGATGTTGTGGATCAAAAGCAGATAAACGCTTTATTACAGTTACATTTATATATGCTTTTTAATAATTATGCTGGTTTGCATGTTAAGATAGTTTTGGCTTACATGTCTTAAAGCTAGTTGTGATGGTGATGGCTGATCTGTGTAGTTCAGCTAGAAAACTTGGTTTATTTTCAGTGGAAAGGAATTAGCCTGTGTAGATTCTTTCCTCTGGACTGTTATCTCTAGCAAAAACATGAGCAAGAGAATGGACCGCCACCACAGAATTTGACTAGGAGGTCAGAGAGAACAATCTATAGTCAAGGTTATGTTGACACTTTCCTATAGCTTTTGTTAAATTTAAAGCATGACTGTAAAGTTAATCAGTCTGGTGATAGACTTAGATTTGGTACTTAGCATGTTGATAGAAACTAGAAAGCTGAAAATTCACATGGTGTGTTACAACAAATGTTGGTTCACAAGTTGTCTTTATGAGATCCCAGGAACCTTTTTTTCCTTTTGTACAGTGTTCTTAGTATTTTGTTGTTGTTTAAGAAAAAAAAAATTGGCCAGATGTCTGAAATCAGTACTGAAATTGCAAGTTTCCCAAGGAATGGGAATTACAAAACCAGATAAGTGCATCTCTTGGTAAGTAGTCAGTTTTAGTAGAGCCAGAGATCTCATGAATACACACCTGGTGCCAGTCTGGGACAGTTTGGCTGCATTTATTGCCTTACCACAAACACCAGATGTAATGTATACCTTTGTGGATCCAGGAGCTTGATTGTGTCCTTTCTAACCTCATGGCAGGTAACTCGGGCAATGCAGGTGGAAGTACGGTTCAGTTCTACTTTATGTATTTCAGTCCTAACTTCTAAAGTTCCTTCAAGGTGGTTGTAAATATATTTGCCCTTTAGCCTATGTACATTTTGCTTTGTTGCGTGGAGGGATGCGTGGTTGCAGGGATTGGGACACTTACAGTGTTTTAAACAGACTTCTGTTTATTTGTTCACTTTTTACTTTAGGCATAGCTGAGACTTCTTTCATATTTCTTTAGCTTTCATCGGCAAGTTAACTCCCTCACCATTCATAGCCATTAAATTCTTATGTTGTGGAGTTTATGCGTGATCGACCTATCAGGAAAAGTTGTGGGTATATTTTATATGTGACATGGCAGAATGGATTAGAGATTTTATGCGTACCAAGTATAAAAATTGCCTATGCTCACCCTGTTCACCTCTAAATAAAAATTCTGTTTGTGCTTCCTAGATGAAGTGCATAAAACTCCTTAAGATCTTCTGATTCTCCATTTTCTCAAAACTCTCCCATGTTCCGAAAATCTTTCCTCTTCCAGAGATATACGTACACTTCCTCTTGGGTACATCTACAGTGATCATTCCTTGTTGCACTTTCCCTTGCTTTTTGCAGTCTGGTTTAAAAGTGATTAAAGAGAGAGAATTCTCTTGACTGCAACAGCAATTTGTTTCAAAAAGAAAAGTTGAAGAACCTGAAATAAAAAGCCGGGGGGCGGGGGGAGAGCAATATTGCTTCTGCAACCCCAAAGTTTTGCTGGCAGTCCTTTGATGACAGGTATACTGGTCTCCTGGTATGACTGCTTGGAAAAAGTTTAGAGCATCATGACTTCAATCTAGTGTTAAATAAAGTCTCCGTAGAAATTAATTGTGGCTGGTGAATTTTCATTTTGGAGGGCCTGGGACAGCACTTCTTACCTCAGTGTTCTCAGGTAAATCCAATGGTTTTTGCATAGAAGTTTTAAGTGGTTGTTGGCAAATGGAAACCAATGGGTTGTATTCCACATTCCAGTAAAATCCAAGTTGCTGTAGCTGGCCTGATGTAGTCAGTGGATAACAGTCATGGACTGTCTTGTATTTGCATCTGCATAATGAAATGGTGCCAGTTCTTTTCAATCTAGATCACTACAATTTCTGAAGTCTCTAGTGTAATAAGTAGAAATAGGAATTTATAATCAAAAGTAAGGCAATCTTCATTCCAGACAGATCTGTTGCCAGTGTGTAAATTTGCATGCATCTGTAGGGAATCATTCTTGCTCTACATTGTTACTCTACAACCTCCAGCATGCATTGTGACATTAGGTAGATAGGAGGTTGGTTTAGATTTATAATGGGTTCTAGAAGATGCATCATAACTTTCCTTTTCCTCCCGACCTCTGAAGGGCTGAAAACCTCTGCATTCAAGTTCTTTTTATGTTCTGCTTCAAATTAAAAGGAAAAGAAAGTGATCTCAGCACACTTGAGTCATACTCTTCTGGGAGATGTTATCTTTGCTAGGAAGAGGGTGCTCTTAGTTTGCCTAAAGGTAGTGAAAACAGGACATCATGCAGTTCGCCTAAAGGTAGTGAAAACAGGACATCATGCAGTTTCCTTACTAGCTAGTAGGTCACACAGTGACTGTTATATTCTCTTATGAATTTCACAAGAGATTTTTGAAGATCAACCTCTTACCTGTTTTTTTTCCTGAATATACAAAAGTATTCTTAATTACCAAGGCAACATAGTTTGTATTTCAGGGTTTTTTTTTTTTATTAACTGCAATTAAGGCATCCTCTTTACTTGGAGAGACAACTAGAAGACCTATCAGCCATCAGTGAAGGAAACCAAATTATTTCTAAGTGTATTGTGGATCTATTGAAAAACATGACTTGCAGAACCTGCACAGGGTAATAGAAACAGGCATTTTCTTTTCTGGGTCCTACACTGCTTAACTTTCTGACTGCAAAGAAGGATGGCCAGCTCCTTTTTCCCCACCTTTATCTTCCTGTCTCCTCTGAGATTACTCTTTCTAGGGAATACTAAACAGCATTGTGTAATAGTCTGTGTAAGATTTCCAACCCAAGATTAATTTGTATGTTTCTTGGCAGTTTCACTTCAGCCCACAAGTCTGTGTAATGGTAGGAAAGTGAACCAGTTTTACTCCATACCTTGGCAATGCTGTCATCAGTTCTCTCTTGATGCTAAACTTGTTCTAGGATTCACTTTTGACAAATGCTTTTTAATAGGCACATAATTTGTAGCAGTTGTAGACATAACCTTGGAAACATGAGCTGTGGTGTAAGCCTTGCTAGTACGACTGCAACAGTATTTTAAGAGTTGTGAGCTGTCCTATTAAGTTCAGGCAGAATCTCATTAATTTATTTGAAATCTAATACTGTTATCTTGCCAAGATGCTACAGAACTTACAATTTTATTGTAGTAGTTTTTTTATTTCCCCCCCCCTTTTTTTTTTTGTTTTCCTTTGTTCACAAGTGTCAACAAGAAAAGCAATTTGATTTTTCTATGCAGTGGAGATGTACAACACACGCCACTATAGCCAGCTGGTAGGGAGCTGGCTGGTTTTATGCTGATGTTCTTTTCTTGGTTTGCTGTTATTAAGTAGACATCGGGGGGTCCTCCAGGTGGCATTGGGTCCCAGAACTAGCTTTTCTTTACTTGCTGACCATTTTACATCTTTAAGTTGTCTACGTGCAGGTTGCTTTCCATCAGTTACATTCTGCAAGCAGCATTTTAGGAGTCTCATAATGCAGGGTTTGGTTTATTGGTTGTCTCTTTTTTTTTAAGTGACTGCAAGCTATAAGCTTACTGTAAGTCATTAGCTTATCCATAATATTTATCTATAGTCCTGTAGGCAAAGGGTTTTTTTGGTTGTTTTGTTTTTTAAATTTGGGCAGCTCTAAGAAAAACAGGACCGGTGGTTTAAGATTTCTGGACTGTGGTGCAGCTAAAATTATTGCCTTGGTTCTGTTCTTATGCATGTACTGCTTTGAGAAAGAGGTTAATCCATATGTGAGTGATTTCCACCCTCTATAGCGTTTTGGAAGTTTTGGGTCCCTATTCCCTTCTACTTTCAGGTCTGTCTTTTGAGTGGTGAGGCTATTATTTGTAAGCATCAGTTTTACACACACATGTACCTTTTTTGACTCCTGTGCTTCTTTAGGTTTTTTGGTGATGTCTGCACTTTTGAGAAGAATACACAAGCTTATTTATACTCTCAAGTCTCACATCATGATAATGGTAGAACAGAATGAGCTGATACTATTTTTCAGGTAATTGTTGCATCAAGTAGGTGTAGAGTTTGCAAGAGTTTCTGAAGCTTTAGATACAGAAGTGCAAATTCGAATCTAGAAACACAGGAACAGTTATGGAAACATTAATCTCGGTGTTTTATAGAGTGCTCACATGTTCTAAGGAAGCAAAGGGATTAAAACTGAATCTGCTTCGAGCTTTATAAGAAGAGTTTAGAGAGAAAAAAAGGAGCCCTTTTTTGTCTAAACTGATTATAAAGCTCTAAAGAGCAAGTTTGCTAGTTGTGTTGTAAACCCATGTTAACTTGTTCATTGGAAATGATTTGGAAGCATGCATTACTAAGCTTGTTTAGCAACTTTTTTCCTTTGTTCTTCCTTCTCTTTAGCTCCTCAGCAACTTAGTAAAAGTGACTAAATCAGTCTATAAGTGAAATTAGCCTATGTGTATACAATTGTCAAAAACATTCTGTGACTGAGCTAATACTATAAACTTTTTTTTAACAAATAACAGTGTGTCTCTTTCAAGATACTCAATATGAATAAGATTTGGAGCCTTTTCAAAAACATTAAATGCTAACAACTGCATTTAAATGCAATTAAACAACTGTAAATTTAAGAGATCCTTGAATCTTTCTTCCTGTAGAAATTCTGCGTAGGTGAGCATCTTACTGGGAGGTCGCAAGTTCTTCCTTTTAATTAAAACCTATTCCTGAAGGTGGTTTACTTTCTTTTCATATAAGTATTTGAACTGAACTAAACATAGCAATAAAGGTAGAATAAGATGCATAGTAGGTTTGTTTATTGAGTCTTAATTCAATGGGTCTGGAAAAAAAAAATTGATCTAGAAGGAAATGGTCATTTCAAGGGTTTGATACAGATTTCGAGAGAAAAAAAAACCCACAAGTTTGAATGTTGAGCACTTTGGTTTCATATTCATTAACAAGATGGGGCAAAGAGCAAAGACTGCAAATACTTGGTACAGTTTGTGAGGATACAATTTGAAGAAGTTCTGAAGCAATTCAGCAG
>NW_009260763.1:1840790-1885632 GCF_000687185.1 Egretta garzetta
CTTATGTTGCTGTGTTACTTATGTTGTGGTTAAAATGACTACGAAAGTCCTAGCTCAGGTGAAATTAAGAGAAATCACAGAATTTGTGTTGTACTTGCTGCTAGACTCTTCTGATTTTATGATAACGCCCTAAGGATATTGGGAAAATTGAAGATGAAGGCTCAGAAAAGAGTTGTGGCACTGTCCAAGGTTTTGGAAAATGATTAGTAAGGTGCTCTGGCATGCCTGAGGTATAGAACTTCTAGTGTAAGAGCAAAGAGGTGGTTTGATTATTGTGCAGTTTTAGCTATGGGGTACTTTTTTTCTTTGGATCCTGTTATAACTGTGTTAACAGAGTAACTTCCCATTAGAACAACTTTATTGACGGATTTGATGATTTCTAACTAAGTGTTCAGGGCCAAGGAAGCTTTTTGTTATGGACACTGAGGGGTGTGAAAAGGAGAGTAAGAGGCAAATATGGGGCAAAAACATCTTTCTCAACAGGGTGGCCAACCTGGTGAGGAGAATGTTAGAGTGGGAAAGATATATATATAGGAGGGAGACAACAAACCACAGTCATGTGACGAAGTGATGGACCAGGTGGGTGAGCAAAGAATGTGAGGTGGTGTAGACAGGAGAAACCCTGAAAACAAAAAAAAGGTCTGAGGAGAGCCCACCCCAAGTAATGCATGCAGATCAGGAAGGACATTATGGGGAAAGCTTTGAGAAATCAGCCTGACTACGTGCCCATCTCAAGTGCTTGTACATGAATGCATGCACTATGGAGAAAAGCAGGAGTAATTGTAATTCTGTGTGTAGTTGCAGGGCTACACTGTCATTGGGACCAAAGAGTTGGGGTGGGGTTGGGCAGCTCACAGGACTTGGGGTACTGCCGTGGATGGACATAGGCTCTTCAGGAGGGGCAGGCCAGGATGGCGAGGAGTGGGATTTGTCCTTTATGTGAGAGAGTAGTAGGAATGCATGGAACTCTGCCTGGGGACTAGTGATGAGCCAGCTGAGAGCTCATGGGTGAGGGTTAAAGGGAAGACCAGTGTGGGTGACATTGGGGTGGGTGTCTGCTACAGGCTGCCTGATCAGGAAGAAGTAGATGAGATGTTCAGGCAACTAGAGGAAGCCTCACCTGGACAGTCCTCCTGGCAGAGTTTGAACCACCCTGGTATCTGCTAGAGGGGAAATACAGCAGCATGCAGGCAATCCAGGAAGTTTCTGCAGTAGTGTACTGATGACAGCTTCCTGGCATGGGTCACTGGGGAGCTGACAACAAAAGATGCTCTGCTGGATATGATAGTTGCAAACAGCAAAGAACTGTTTGTGGATGCGACGGTCGAGGGCAATCTTGACTGCAGTGACTGTGAGGTGATGGAGTTCAGGATCCTGTGAGGAGGGAACAAGGCAAAAAGCAGGATCACAACCCTGGACTTCAGAGGAGCAGATTTTGACCTGTCTGGGGACCTGCTTGGAAGAATCCTGTGGGATAGGGTCTGGGGGAGAGAGGAGGGGTGCAGGAGAGCTGGCTGTTTTTTAAGGATCGTCTCTTGCAAACTGAAGGATGGTCCATCCTCATGTGCAGGAAGGCAGGCAAAGGTGGCAGGAGGCCTGCACGGATGACCAAGGAGCTCCTGACAAAACTCAAACACAAAAAGGAAGCATGCAAGAGGTAGAAGCAGGGACAAATGGCGTGGGAGAAATACAGAGCCACTCTCTGGAAGTTCAGTGATGGGATTAGGAAAGCTGAAAGCATCCTGGAGTTGAATGTGGCAAGGGATGTGAAGAGCAACAGGAATGGCTTCTTCAAGTGTATCAGCAGCAAAGGGAAGATTATGGAAAATGTGGGTCTGCTGATGGGTGGAGCAGGAGACCTGGTGACAGAGGGCACAGAGAAAGATGAGATGCCTGACTGCTGTCTTCACCTCAGTCTTTAGTGGCAAGACTTGTCTTTGGGAATCCCAAGTCCTTGAGGCCAGTGGGAAAATCTGGAGCAAGGAAGACTTGCCCTTGGTGGAGGAGGATCAGGCTAGGGAATGTTTAAATGAACTGGCGATACACAAATCCATGACACCTGGTGGGAGACACAAGCAAGTGCTGAGGGCACTGGCCAACGTCATTGTGAGGCCATTCTTGGTTATCTCTGAAAGGCCATGATGATCAGGAGAGGTTCCTGAGGACTGGAAGAGAGAAAATGAAGACTCCTGTTTTCAAGAAGGTTGTTCCAGGGAACTAACAGACCATTCATCTTCATGTCAGTCACCTGAGGCGATGGAGCAAATCTTCCTGAAAGCCATTTCCAAACATACTAAAACCAAGGTGATCAGCATCGACCTATGAATGGGAAATCATTCCTGTCCAACTCGATAGCCTTCTATGCTGAAATGACTAAGTTGGATGATGGACAGTAGTGGATGTTTTTCCTGAATTATCGAGGCTTTCAACGCTGTCTCCCATAGCATCCTTACTGACAAACTGATAAAGTATAGGGTAGGTAACTGGAGAGTGAGATTGAAAATGGCCTGAACTGCCAGGTTTGAAGGGTTGTGATTAGTGGCACGAATTCCAGCTGTAGGCCAGTTACTAGGGGTGTATCACAGGGTTTGGTACTGAGGCCAATACTTTTTAATGTTGTTGTTGTTTTTGTTTTGGTTTTTTTTAAGGACCTGGGTGATGGGACAGAGGGTACCTTCAGTAAATGTGCAGAAGATAAAACAGGAATGGTTGACACATCATCCGGGGTGACCTGCTCTAGCTGACCCTAATTGAGCCAAAGGGTTGGACGTGGGGATCTCTAGAGGTCCCTTTCCACATCAATGACTCTGTCTGTTGCTGTTCAACTCTACAGACTCTGGTGGTTTTCCCTGGGCTGGCACTGTAGCTGTCTAGCAGTTAGATAAGGCAAATGTGTACTACAGAATCTCAGCATGGAGTTTTTATGCATAAGTAGAAATAGTATAGGCCATACCGTTGTTCTCCTTACCCAAGAGGCAGAAAATGTAATTATTAAGAAGCTTCCCTTATTATTTCCTTTGTCAAATAGACACATCCCTGCAACAAGCGCTCTTAGGACAAAGTTTTTAGAAGTAGACGCTGGCTGTTGCTTGCAGTAGCTAACTAAGATTGCACAAGGAAGCAGTCCTTGGTGGATTGTTGAGGTTAAATGTTCAGAGCGTTGTTCTTCTGTAATGCTGGTTGCTGCTAAGCCTCTGCGTCCTTGGAGGACCAAAGAGAAATCTGAAATCTTAAATCGTACTTTTCTGTTTGAAGAAAGAGGGACCTATTCATAATAGAAGTACTTGTTTATAATGAGTATGTGGTGACACAGAATTTGTTTGACAACCTTAATTGAAGGCTCAGAAGTTTATGCCAAAAATGACTAGGGCAGAGGTATGGGAGAACTTGTCTTGCCCACATGTTTGCATTCGTGGGTGCACCTGTTGAAGAGTTGGGAAGAAAGAGAAGTCATGCTCACCTGGGGAAAGGTAGAAGCGTGGCAGCTGGTAAATCAAAATTACCTGTCAAGGCAGTCCAGAAATCAAATACACAGTAAAGGTTTAAATTATCTTGACTTTGAATGTCTAGAGTCCCCCTTCAAAACATACTGCTGTGTTAAAAAGTCACTAGTGTTCCAAAGTAGCCTTTTTGCTGATGTTAGAGATAAAGACTCTCTGCAGAGAAGCAACCTGTATTGGTGATCTGTAGAAAAATGTGCTCTTTCAATGTACCTAAATATAATCAGCTTTCTCTTTACTGTTTCAAAAACTGGGCCTATAGTTGTATCTCTTTGTGTTGAGGGGTAAGTGTCTTGTCTAAATGGATATAAATAAAAACACAAAGAGAGAAACTGCTGTGGATAACTGCCTGTAATCCAGAAACAACTTCTTGTTCACTAAACAAAAAGTAAGCCTGAGGAAGTTGCCTGGTTTGCACGGTATTGCTACAAATGAGAATGGGTCTATACTTGTTAGGTAACTGCAGGTATGATGTTCCCCTCCTTCTCCCAGATACGAGGTTCAAATCTTGAACTGATGTGATGAGTAAAATTTAGCTACCTTTTCAAGTAGAGAACAGAATTATTTTTTTTATAGTAACTACATAAAAAAGTTAAGGGGAAACAAAGTGTCTTGTTCATTAGCATTAGCGGAATGTAAACAGGCTAGTCGATTTGGAAAGTATTTTAAAGTAAATACCCTTTTAAGCATTCCAATAACTGCAGGATGTATGTGGGTTCCTTTTGAAAATGTTTCCTGGAGTGTTTGCCTGTCTCTCCGGTGGGACGGCTCTACTTCACATGTAGTGCCTGTGTCGGTGGGAACTTCCCAAGTTGGGTGTTGGTGTCCTGGCATTGGGCTGTCCAGAAGAGTAGCTGGATTGAGCCGTGGCAGTGTAGGATTTCTGTAGTTACAAGAATGTAGACTAAAGAGTGTACAAAATAAGGAAAATATGTGTCACTTACCTGTTTACAAAAGCTGTAATGTTGAAAATAGCATCAGTAGCCTCTAAGTATTTTTTTAGACTTTTGGTTGTTAGGCACTTAATGTTCACTGAATGCTTACCAGTCTTTTAAAAATCACAGAATCATTTAGGTTGGAAAAGACCCTTTAAGATCGAGTCCAGCTGTTAACCTAACCCTGCCATCCCACCACTAAACCAGGTCCCTAAGCAACTCGTCTACCCATCTTCTAAATACCTCCAGGGATGGGGACTTGACCGCTTCCCTGGGCAGCCTGGTCCAATGCTTGACAATCCTTTCTGTGAAGAAATTTTTCCTAATGTCCAATCTAAACCTTCCCTGGTGCAACTTGAGGCCATTTCCCTTCGTTCTGTCACCCGTTACCAGGGAGAAGAGACCGACCCCCACCTCACCACAGCCTCCTTTCAGGTAGTTGTAGAGGGCGATAAGGTCTCCCCTCAGCCTCCTTTTCTCCAAGCTAAACAATCTCAGTTCCTTCAGCTGTTGATCCTTGTACTTTATATACCTTTTATAAAATAAGGACAGTATTGCCTTGCCTTGCCTTCTGACTTCTTTAAAGAATAAATACTACATGAACTTGTGCAGAGGCACTGTAAGTAGATGGAAGAGGGAAAACCCAGGTGAAGTTTTGTAATGATGGTGTCGACAGCATTGTAACTTGCCGTGGCACCTGTGTGTGTCCAGTAGCAGACCGGTGCTCCAGATGTTAAAACCCAACACCCAGCTTTTCTATTGCTTCTGAACCAAAGCAGATGAATGAAATGTATACAGCAAATCTCCAGCAGTGTCTCTGTGCAATGTTCAAATGTCATTGCGTTGAGCGAGGTGCAAAGATCTTCAGACTTTCAAAGAGGTGGCTGAGTCCGAAATTGTTGCTAGGGCCTTGAGTTTGTTGTATACAGGCAAGCAGCTGTTACAGTGATGTGGGAAGACCAGCAAAATGTAAGTTAAGTACGAGTAGGTAGATGAAGCCTCTGAAGTTTGTTTAGAAAGAGTGGTCATTTCAGTGTTTGATAATGTGAATATCAAAGCGGATTTATAGTACTTTGACTTAATAATGGAATAGCTGTTCATGCAGGCTCTTTACCTCACTCTTACTGTGGTAAGTGTACTGTTAATGCTGGTAGGTCATGATGATTAAACTAGTAACATAAGGAACATAACTGGGTATAATGCTAAATGACAAATACAGTACCAATTCATAATTCATTTTTACGTTTAATGTAAATTTTCATTTTAATGTATTGCAACAGCTTTTTCAGTTTGTGCTGGAGTTTTGAAAAAAGTGTCTTGCTGAAGGTTGTAAATCCAACTTGATTTGTGGTCTGTATTATAAATGCATCATGCTTTGTGTATACTGTTGAGAATTAATGTAATCTGGTACTGTGTTTTGAATGCAGTGTGGGAAACTGTTAAAAGTGTGTGTGGGATATTTATGTATGACACTAGTTCCGTTGTTCAGTTCGTTGTGTTAGTTAACTGTAACATCAAAACAGCTAATGATATGCTTACTTATGCTTACTTATTGCCTTACTTCTAGGGATCAGATGATTGCCTTGTAAAAATCTGGGCAACCGATGATGGAAGGTTGTTGGCTACCCTGAGAGGGCATGCAGCTGAAATATCTGATATGGCAGTGAACTATGAAAACACCATGATAGCTGCTGGAAGCTGTGATAAAATGATCAGAGTTTGGTGCCTTCGAACTTGTGCACCCTTAGCAGTTCTGCAGGGCCATAGTGCATCTATAACATCACTGCAGGTAGGTTTTTGCTTTGCTAAATCACCTGAGCAATAAAATGCATCATTTGCCTGAAAAAGGAGCTACCCCAGAATGTTCTTGTAATAAAAATGCATGCCTGGCGACTAAGCCATGAAGTGAGAAGGAATTTCCATGGTACGCATTGTGAAATAACATGTGTTTATTGTCAAAATGCCTGACCCTTGAAAAATGCCAGGCATAATCCTTGATCAAAAAAATTGCATGACGCACATGGGCAGTGCTGTTTTGAAGTATCATTTCTTTGCAGGCTGTGATTCTGAGCGCAGATACTTTGAGTAAGAACTACAGTCACTGCTGAATAGTTGGTTTGTTTCTGTGTAGAGTTGCATGCTGTTGCACAGCTTGGGTTGTGGGGCGGGAGAACCCCAGAGTGCTTCGGCAAGTAACCCAGAAGGGTTGTTCTGAAGAAAGAGAGTGACTATGAGAAGCATTGTGTTACTTTGGTGTTTGTTGCAATTTATTGGGGTGTTTTTTTCCTTAAGTGTGGTTTGATACATGATTTTTTTTTTTTTTTTTGTGAGAAGTCAATGACTTGAAGAATTTACTAGCACATCTGGAACAGATTAACAGGAGACCTTTTCTTTTTTCTTCCCTCACTTCCCCCAGTTCTCTCCACTGTGCAGTGGCTCAAAGAGATACTTATCTTCAACCGGGGCAGATGGAACAATATGCTTTTGGCTGTGGGATGCTGGCACCCTTAAAATAAAGTTAGTTGCTATTTTATTTGTTGCTATTTATTTGTTTGTAATTAAGAATGTTGTACAAATGTTGGAGAAATAATTTGACTAAAACAAAATTTGTCACTGGCTGGTTTGCTGTGTGATTGTTGGGTATGATGTATTTCTGATCTAGCTATAGCTTGCTTGCTTATCTTTTAAGGACTAAGTTGATAATATAACTAATCATTGAGGATTTTGTGGAGTGAAGCAAGTACCTATATACCTAGTTTGGCTGCATATCTGTTAATTTAGTAAAAAATATCTAATGATTTTTTTTTAATGTGATGTTAAAGCTGGCGCTTTTTGGTCCTGTTCTTATCTCTCAATCCCAAATGAAATGCAACTGATGTTGATAAAATGATTGCAATTGAGAATTGAAAATCTAAATTTTTTTAGGAGAAGGTAATGTCCTAGTGATAAATTAGGATATGGTACTTTTAAAGTTTGTTCTTTCCTTATTTCTGTTACCTTTTCATAGTTGCTCTTTACTATAGCATGGCAGGAGGCAGCATTCTTAGGCAGCTGTGTATTGGTGGCTGATGTTGAGTGTGAAGTTTCTGCGTTCAAAGTGTAAAATATTAAAAATATTGTCAGGATCCTTAAAAAGAGATAGGATTGTTGTTTGGTTTGGTTTTGTTTGTTTTTTTTTTTTTTTTTTTTAATTCATGTGTTCAGTGGCTTTCAAATGCTTTTTGCTCCTTCTTTTCCTTTGTCACAAAACACCTGTAGCTCAAAATTGGAAATAGTTGTTTTAGTAATCATTAGTAATTTAGCTTTGGGGATGAAATGTGTTCTGTGGACCTTAACTATTTTGGATGAAAAGTGTTCTCTGCACCTTAACTATTTTGATGTTCTCTGGGCATTTTGGCGCATTTTTTTATTTTTTTTATTTTTTTTTTTGATATTGCAGATAAAGCTGCTTCTCAGACTGTTAAATCTCTGCTGCCTGGTGTGCGCTGTAGTCAAAGTAGCTCTCCTCCTTACTGAGAAGGTGGCTTACGTGCTTATTTTAATATGCGAAGGGGAGAAGTTGCCACTGCATTGTTTTTCTTAAGGTCTCTTTTAAATCTGAGCTCTTGTTGACAAGATGAAATCTTAATCTTTCTGATTTTTAAACCTTTTGAGCTCACATGCTTTTTCTCTCTTAATTTTTAAATTTATTTTCTGGGTTTTTTTGTTCTCCTTTTCCTAAGTTAAGTTTGACTATGGAGTTGAATTTTGAAATAAATTCTGTCATTAGAGAATAGGAGAATTCATGAGACTAAGTGGATTATACTATATGAGCTGGAGGGTGAATATTTAGAAATCGTGAATATTTGGATGAATCGTGGAATTGGATGGGATTTGTCTTGAGGTAAAACTTAAGGAGTGAGAAAGCTGGCATCAGTTATGGTAGGGGATTTTCAACTAATTCCTATCCATGGTGAGGTGTAAGCGTAGAATACAAATTTTCAGTGAGATGCACTTGGCAAATACTAAAGGAATAAAAGATATCAGAATAATGCTTCACATATAACTGATCGCAGCAGATGTGATCAGACAGCAGCACAGAGAAAATAGAGTAGTTCAGCTGTCTCATGCAGCACAGCAAGGAACAGGTCTTGTAACCCCAGTCATGTCATTGATTCATGTTGTGTAACGACAGAGTAAATTTTGAGACAGGAATTCATACCACCCTTACCTTCGGTTCTGGGAGTATTTTCTATGTTGTGTTTGAGAAACTGGGAAAAGATGGGTGCATGAAGGTGAGATGTACATTCATGAGTGTCTTGAGGAGGGCACATATAATGGGTAATTGCTTGTTGGCCCTTGTACTAGAGGGTATCAAGTGAAGGTAGCCAATTCCAAATTGGAAGGAGGTGGTTCTTTACAAAGCATGCAGTTAAGGTTCTTTACAAAACATGCAGTTAAGCTATGAAAGTCCTTTGCCACAGGATATTATTATGCATTATATGAAGATATTAAAAGGTATCACTGTATGTTTTTTCTGCTCTTGCACATCCAGTTTCAGCTACTTTGGAGGCAAGGTGCTGGTCTTAGATCTTTGACTGAACTTAGTAGAGCTGTTATGTATTTGAATTAATTGGCACTTTTTGATCAAAGCTAAAACTTGGTAAAATGTGGTAAAGTCTAAATAAGAAACAGGCATGTCTTCTGGGACTGAAACATAACTGTGTGTCACTTCAGGATATCAAAATAGTGGACACCCAGAAAAGTCTTATTCTAACTCTTCTGAATTGAACAGTATACCAATTCAGGAGAATTTCTTGGTTACAGGAAGTCTTCTCTAATTTGCAAACCTGTAAACTTTTCTAACTGTAATTGTGTTTATTCCAGTAGGAATAAAGTATCACCTACTAGGTGATACTGGGAAACTAAGAGTCCAATGTAGTTTTTCACAAGAAGGCTGCATTGTATGGATAGTGCGTCTCAGTAATGGGTATAGGTTATCATACAGTTTTCAATGAGGTGATCGGACTTCGTATGCCTTTAGATCTGGATCTGCTTCCAGAGTTGCAGAAACATAGCAGGTTCTCACCACATCCATTCAGTAATGTGCTGGGGCAAAATGAGTGCCAGTGGTGTGAGACCATCAAAGGAAAGAGAAATTCCTGTTAATTTTTTTTCATAAGGCCCTTTGTGGGGTTATTTTTTTAACAAACATGATGTGTAGGCCATCTGGAAGAGAGAATAACTGGTGGGGTGGGAAGCTTGTCCTTCCTTTTGTCACTATAGTAAAAAATACTCAACAGAAGCAAGTCTGTATCTCTAAAAAGGAGGAAAGCGGGCAAAGAAAATAGGATCTCTTACCACAGTTACTCAGATTCTGAGCTTGCTGCCCTTTATCTCAGTTTCAGCAGTCCTCCCACCCCAGGCAAGAGAAATGGGGGCTTTTGGACGAGACCAAAAGATCTGAGTAGTACAGGTGAAGGGTGCTGTCAGATGCTGAAGTCAGAACTTCATTTCATGCTCCTCCTGAGCTTGACTGCAGTCTGTCCTTCAATGATACAGTTGCTGTCAGTGACGGAAGTGTTACTAAATTATCCAATACTTAAAATTGGGACTGGTGGGGAAGTCTTGAAATTTCAGCTGCTCAAAAAAAAAAAATTTTTAAAAATCTAAAAAACATACACACAGAGACACTCTCCACCCCCTGCTTTTTATACTCAGCACTACTTGAATCATCTGGCAGTGAGTTAAGGTTATGAGCTGTTGAGCAGCCTCATGATGATCATGTGGTTGATCGTAGTCTCAATATGATTTGCAGTGCCAGCAGTACTTTGCTGAACTTTTTATAAAGTATGGGAAAGGCAGTGTTTGGATACACTACTGTGTTCAGTGTGCTCTCAAATTAAAAATAATCAGTTTTGGTTTTAACTATGCTGAAAACTGCTTCAGTGGAACCCAGTTTGATGGTTAAGTCAACTCCCTGTCTTTAACTGGAAGTTGGACTTAGTCCCTCCTGGGAAGAATTCCCCCGGAGGGCAATCTTTCTCTCTCAGCTTCTTCAGGAGATGAGGAAACTTGAAATTGTTCTTCATTCTCCACTTCTAAAATTAGATCAAAATATTGTGGAACACTTACTTTATCTCAACAGATCATGAAGAACTGGAAAACTCACTACCTTGAAAACTGTAGTATTTGCCATTGAAAAGGACTTTGATATCCTTTCAGCCTTCTAATGTCTAGTGCCATATCCCAGTTCTGTCTTGTGTTTTTTCTTTTTAGTCTCTGCAAATGTTTCTTTTGTTTCATTCTTGGATTGCAAAAATCCTTGTATTTAGCTTTGCCAGCAGCTCTGCTGCAGTATTAATAGTAGCTCTGAAATTAGAGGCTTCCCATGTTGGTCTCCCAATTTTTTGATAACCTCGTTAATTGATGCATGCTCAGTATCTAGGTCTCACATATGGCCGAGACAGGAGATGCTTGGTGACAGAGCTCTGTTTTGATAAACTGCAAAAGGACACATTACAGTAGATTTGGCCGTAGGATGAAACACAGATGTTGGCACGGCTGACCACAAAATTCTCGTGTTGTTCAAAGGAGGGTGATCAGCCTTGCTCACGTGCTTCTGTGACTAGTATGGATGCCTGTTTTTCAGTATTGCAGAGCCTCCTGTGTGCTCTTCCTTTTTCAGTGAAGAGATACCTGACCGGGCAGTTACCATGTATGCCTAAAAGCAGTGATGTTCCAGGTAGATTAATTTGATTTCCAAATAGAGGAATGGTAAGGTTGGTAGTTGCTGCAGGTAAGGAAGTCAATGAATGTGGCCCAAACAGGAATGGAAAAAAATTACAAAATTAGGCAATCGAGACTTTCCTCACATTTTGTCTCCTGTTACTATTCTGGATGGTGATAAAAAACATGAGAGTCTGATCCTGTATCAGTCAACAGTAGGGAGAAGAGAGAAAATCAGCCCTGGGTCATCAGAAATTGAAGAATAATGTGTCAAGTTTAAGGGAGAATTATTACAACTGGTCAGTGCATCAAAGTTAAATTAGTTGCACTGCAAACTATTTGCGTATGCATCTTCTCTGAGAAAGATGCTGAGTGTTTTTATTCTTCTGCCACCTGTTTGGATCACAAGTTTCCAGTGTTACTGGCAGACCATATGAACGAGGCAGCAAAACAGTCTCTCAGATTTGGGTAGAGGAACTTAACTATACTGCTTTTCTTTTCTATTTTTTCCCCTGTAGTTTTAAAAAGAGGAAAAGAACTTAGGAAAAACACATGTTGATGATTTTGACATTCCTGTTTTGGACAAGACGTTGATTTCTCAGTTGCCATCAGTGTGGTGTGATACTTCCCATCTGCTTTCTTAAGGAGAAGGCACTTGATGTTAAAGGGGCTGGTCATACATCAGAGTTCAGATATGCTGAACCTTGTTCGTTAGCCTGTGAACTAAGACTTGGTTTGGAGAGGTTATATCACACACCTGTTTTCTGGGAAGAAGTCTTACTTGAGCCACTGTATGTCCAGAGTGAGGGTATGTTGAATTGAACACCTTGCCACCGAGAAGAGAACCATTTTGAAGAAGATGAAGTTGAGATGTTTATAGGGGTGACTGTGTCCCTTAGTTGAGGCACATAGACCAAATTGCTCCTTTGTCTGCTGCTCTGAGTGAAGGTTATTTTTTGACTTCAATCATTCTCATTTCTGCATCTGTGTTGAGTTTAATGCAGATCTCTTTCAGGAGGAAAATGGTTTACCAGGGCTTTACTGGACCTCTCTATGAAATGTTTATGAAGGTATCTTAGCGCTGTCCAGCCACTTAATAATTGGATTGGGAATGTTTGTAAAGCAGAACAATTAGCTTGGTTTCTGTATGTTGCAAGAAATTATGCTTTTGTTCACTTGCCTCGCTCCCCCAAAATACTGATTGCCCAGCTCGTTTTGCAAAGACCATAGTCTGCTCTAGTGTAAAGTAACACACATTAGAGAGACGTAAGTTGGAGAATTTAACTTGGTAATCCAAACTAGAACGTAAGTGCTTACTTGCTCTATTTTGCAGCTGTCCTAACTCCAAAGGCAGAGTTCACAAACCACAGTGGAAGAAAACAGCAGCCTAATTATCTATTTACACTTGCTCCAAATTATGTAAGCTGCATATTGAATCATCTGATGGTTCTTTTTATGTTAGTATCTCAGTTAAGAAGGGTTTCAACTGTTTTGTAGAATGGATCTTTGTCTTGTTTAGTGTATCTTGTTTGTGAAGTTGCCTTGTCATGAGTCTGCAAGGAGTTACCTTAAAACTCCTAGAGGGAAGTTCACAGAAACAGCCTATACTTAGTAAGTAATTTGGAGAAAAAATTCTTACCTGGTATTCCCAGTGTTTATTACTTTCTTTTATGCATAGGCACCACTAAGGTTTAATGCTTACTAGTTCCTTTGAGATAGCAATAGCCAATTAGTGGAAAAAGATGCCTCATGCATCTGCCTTAAGCTGAAATGAATCATATGGACCATTTTTCTTTTAAAAGATAAAAATTTGGATAAGTTATGAATATGCATTTTTAATGTTAAATCTTTAGTGATGACACTTGTGGGTGTAATGCTGCTGTTCTCTAGTAAGTTTATTCTTTGAGTGGAGATTGCAGATGGCATACTATGCAAGACCACCTGCTGATTTGAAGTTGCTGCAGTGCATGAGCAGAATTGAAGTAACATCGAAGAACCAGATCTGATTTGTTTTTATACATTCTTAAAGTGCCAAATCCATTGAAGCCTTAGTTTTGCTTGCACATCAGGTTCTGAAATGCCTAAAAGGAAGCACAGGCCATAAAGTAAAATTCCTTACAAACTTCTAGCCACTGTCCTGACATTCTTTGGGCACTATTTGAAACTGACCAACAAAGAATATATGTCCTCTGAAGAAACTGGTATATTCTAATACTGTGAAAACCTCTGAATTTATTTAAATTTCTTTTGTGTCCTTTTCTATAAAGAGTGCCAAGCTCTGTTTCTCTCTTGTAAAAGCAGCTGTGTGCTGCAGGAGAAAACCAGAGTTCTAGTACACCCAGTGGTTTAAAACTCAACATGATGGGCAGCTAGCTCTAGTGTCTTCTGTTCTGCTTTGCTGGTGACTTAAGAAGAGTGTTTTGTATAGCATTATTAGAGAGGATAGGGGAATGGGATTTAAGTTGTGATACAGCTCTCCTTGATACATGGATTATTTAGTCCATCTGGATGTCTTAGTTTCCTAAAGATCAGATCATGAAGCATAGTCACACGAGATTGTTTATAGATGGGCAGCCATCTGTTCCTTCATTCTTAATTTTGTCCTTCTGTGCTTTATTTCTAAGATACTGACTTATTTTTTTAAGCCCTATTAAGAAACTATTTAACTGTTTCTTTATTTGTAGTCCAAGGCCAACGAAGTTTACAGAACGACCTCGGCCCGGAGTCCAAATGATCTGTTCTTCTTTCAGTGCTGGTAAAAGACTTTTTTTTTTCTTTTTTCCTTTTTCTTCCTTGTATCAGTAGAAGTCATTTGGAGACTAAAATGAAATGTCATACAGTTACTGTAGCGTACTTCTTGTTAATAAGATAAAGTAGCTATTTAAAAAACCCTAAATATTTAAAACAGACATTCAGAATTTATGCATTAACTCTTGGTGGTATGGAAGTTCTTGGAAACGGTTAAATATAAAATGTTGAAAGTAAGCTTCTTGTGACTGCAAGTCTTTTAACACACAATGTAGACCTTTTTCTCAGGGTGATTCTGAGAGTCAGCTTTATCTGAGTTGGAATTTAAAGGGAATGGGACAAGAAGGTGTTGATTACCAGGTTCCTAATGGTCTGAATTTCATGGATTCCAGAGTTGGCAATTGAAGAATGCAACATAAATAAGTGGATAAAATATCAAAATGACAGAAACTTACTTTCACAAAGTGTATTGGCGCTTTAGTTCCATTCAATTTGTGTTAAGATTGAGGCTTTCAAGGGCTTTGTTGCAAACAAATTACTGTAGTTAGCTACTCTTTCAGATATGTCTGCAGATACATATTTATCTGACAGCAAATGTGAGGTAATTCAACTGCAGTTAACTTTTGAGTTTCTAAATCTTGTTTTCGCTTAAAGGTCAGTTACAGGCATAGGTGAAATGAGACACAGCTATAAATTTAAGGGAATAAATTTAAGTATTCAATGTTACAGCCGTTTAAAATACTGCAATAACATTCGATTGCCCTTTTTTCTTAAAACTTGTCTGTTTGTTTTTTCTCAGGTGGGATGTTTTTGGCCACTGGGAGTACAGATCACATCATTAGGGTTTATTTCTTTGGATCAGGTCAGCCAGAGAAGATATCAGAGTTGGAGTTTCATACTGTAAATACTTTTTAAAAATTACATATGTATTTGATTAAAATATTTTGGATAAATTTGGAATAATGCTTGATTTTTTTTCCTTTTTTTGTTTTTTTTTTGTTTTTTTTGTTTTTTTTTTTTTACTCTTTTTATATAGGACAAAGTTGACAGCATTCAGTTTTCTAATAGTAGTAGCAGGTAAGCTAGCAGTTTATTTATTCAGAGCTAATTTTTTTGACCTTGTAGACATTTATAAATATCAATTTTTGGAAGTAGTTATAAAAAAAGTTCCTTTTTTTTGAGGTTCATCCAGTAAAATCATCTATAATTATTGTATTCTCCCTGTATTGTTTTAATAATACTCCTTTTTCAGTTTTACAGTTGTTTTCATTGTAATGAAAGATTAAAGTATTTTGAATTTGCCAAAATAAAGGCGTATAAAAATATTTGAAATTTATTCTTAAGAAATGTATGTGTATATATATTCACATGTAAAATACATGCATTTTTAGATATATTTAAATCTTTTTTCAATTAAGTGACTGCTGGATACAGGAAAACTATCAAACTAGGTCTAACAAGATCTTCTTTAGCTAGCCTAATGTGTCTTAATGCTTCACTTTAAGTTCTGGATGTTGAATGTGAAAGATGCTAGAGAAAACAGTTGAGTTTATTATGAACTTTCTGACACTTCATTTAATTGATGTTCTAATGTACACTGTTATTATGATGCAAATAGTTGTAAACCAAACTTCATTGTGCTCCACCCACCTTTCTCCTCCTTCTACTCCTGCACCCCAAAAAGGGGGAAGAAAAAGGTGGGTGAGAAACTCAAGCTGGGAAACACTAGCTCAACATGCAGTGCTAGCTTCTTGGGAGTAGGTTTTGTTTGTTTTAAATCATGTCTGTACTTCTGCTTGCAGGGTTGTCCTGGCCCTTCAGCTATTTTTTACCCCTGTACATTTCTTCCTTAATTTTACATGGCATGACAGGGTCAGTTTCTTAGAGCACTCATTGAGTTACGGTGTCCCTGTGCCAGAACAGTGTTGTAATTCAGGAAGGTGCACCAAAGGTCAAAGTACAGTTAGTTTGGAGGGTGCTCAGGACAGGGAAGCAGGTGCCACTTTTTGCAGGCCTTCATTTTTTTTACAGGAAGTGTTTTTTACCTCAAACCAGTTGTACAGCATTCTGACACTACTTGGACTTCTTACTTACAGGTTCCTTTTTTGAGTTCTAAATTCTGGTACTTCAATTTTCAAGTGTCTTTTTTTTTTGTACAGATCTGCCTTTGATCTCCAAGTAACTTTTTTCCCCTTTTGTTAGATTTGTGAGTGGAAGTCGTGATGGAACAGCACGAATCTGGCAATTTAAGCGAAGGGAATGGAAAAGCATTTTGTTAGATATGGCTACTCGCCCAGCAGGGTAAGTGATGTAAAATGTTGTTACCCGGTAAATACTTGAAGGCCATTGGTATAATTTTCTGACTTATTTAAAAACACAAACAAACCAACCAACAAGAAAAAAAAGAGAAAGGAAAAAACGGTGTTTGGGGGAAGGCCTTCTTAAGTTAGTATTGCTTTAAATGCTCAATATGCTTGTCTAGCTCTTGAAGTCTGGTGAAAACAAGTATTTGACTACATACATATTCAGCTGTGGAAACTAGCTTGTCCTGATAATAGCTCCACTAGTATTTTGATTAGATTAAAAGAATAAAAGATACTCAAAACCCATTAAAGGTCAAATTTATATGGCTTTTTACATTGGTGTTTATTTCTGGAGCAAGAAAACCAGGTCAGATCTCTTGTTGAGATGGCTTGTGTTTTAGTAATACTTGAAGATCTTGTGGAATCTGCACAACCAGAAAGGTTGTGTACAAACCCAGAAATGCAGCATTGGGTTCTTTCATACCCCATGCCAGAGCAAATAAATCACTTGCTCTGTAATGGGTTCCCATTTGTTAAAATTATCTTAGAATTTACAAGGCTTTGTAGGTATGCGAAACTTCTGTACACTAGAACAAGCAACAAAAGAGGCTTGAAGATGGAGTATGACTTAGTAGGAATTTTGGCTTGCACCTTTTTATTTTGGCATGGAGGTGATGTTTTCTAACTGACATACTTTAAGAAGATTTATAATGGGTTTAAGGGGTAAACCTTTTTCCCCTTACTGATCATACTGAGTGGTTTGAAGGATGATATTTAATAGGAAAAAAAAAATCGTTTCAGGGGTAATCCTCTGCAAAAATGTCTGAAAGATCAAGAGGAGGATGGAAGAGAAGACCGAATAAGCTATAATTTAGTTAGGTGTTTAGATCAGAGGGTATCTTGTCGGTTATGGGCAGATGCAACAAAACGTCAATATAAAACTGTTGAACAAGAGTGTATAAAGCACAGGTACTTTGAGAACAGACTGAGTTACTCTCTTGAAAATGCAGCCTGTAAAAATTCTTAGTTTTAACTGATCCTGGGAAAAATAGTAATGGATTCTTCTTTATTGTGGTCACAAATACTGACCTGCTTTGAGAAACTGAACTGCTCATTTCAGTAAAGTACCTTTAGCTGAAATCTGTTTTGTCCTTTTGACTAGAGGGATAAGTGTAGTTCCAAATTTGATCTTTTCTACACAAGCACAATTTTATCAAAGAAAATGAAATTGCTGCACTGAAAGGAGAGAGTGAATTTGGCTTATAAAGCCTCCTGGGTTCTGCATTGAATCTAGGAAGGAATCTGGCTATAACTACGTTTTCTATTACTAAGTTGTACAATATATACTATTGTGTAATGTATTGTAGTGCTTACTACATGGAAGATTCTGTGTTTTGTTTGCCTACATGGTGGTAACATGCTATTGTCGTATTTGGTTGATGTTTTCCCAGAAATTAATGTACTGGAGAATTCAGTGGTGAATCATCTTCAAACCACACTGACAAAAATGTGTTTTGGGAGTATTCTGATATATTCTATTATAGATGGCTAGTGTTTGGTTTTCATAGGAATAAACATAAAATACATGCAAGGTTAAGTACCATTATTACTGATAGTAAAGTGATGTAGGGGTGGTGGTATAGTGCTAAATATAGCCTGAGAATTTAACTTGTGTAAAGATCCCAGAATACTTTCTCCATATTTATAACCACTTACTACAAATATTATTTAGGACAGACGTTCACTGGTTGACTAGTTTGGATTTTCACTCTTCAAATGCCACAACAAATACTGTCACTATCAAATCTAATTGGGTTAGGTCATGTATAGGAGGGCAGTTTCTGGAAAAACAGATCAACATATACTTTAAGATATTAAGAGGGCCCTGTAGTCATGGTTTAAGCATCTAGAATTCTTTTGTGGTTGTATGTGCTAGCTACATAATGGAAAACATCTTTCATTTCCCCAGTTTCTTGAAGAAGTAATGCTTCTATTCTTAGTAATAAAGCAAAATACAGAATTATCTTCACTTGCTAGGGGCATAAAAATGTTTTGGCAAACTAGGATTGCTTTGAAACTGTTTGCTCTTTTGTTTTAGACAAAGTTTACAAGGAGTTGAAGACAAAATCACAAAGCTGAAAGTGACCATGGTGGCATGGGACCGCCATGACAACTCTGTTATAACTGCAGTAAATAACATGACTCTGAAAGTTTGGAACTCTTTCACTGGCCAACTCATTCATATTCTGATGGTAAGGTGTTCCATCTTGATTTATCAATCCTGGGTGCAAAATTTACATACACATCATCAACATTCCTCCTTATGCTTTTTTTCTGTCTGAAGACTGCCTTAACAAATGTTTCCACATAATTGAAGTGTAGTAGAGATGTCTGTCAACTGCTTATTAGAAAATAAAGTGTTAAAGTCGCAAATAAAGATTGCTGTTCAAGATGTCTGAAACTAATTTTGGACTTTTTTTTTTTCCCTAAAGTGCTATCTTGAAGGAGAGAAGGAAACAGTGTTTCTTTTTGCCTTTATTTAATGTGACAAATGTTTTGAAATACTGTTAATGGATAAATTTTGGTTTTGTAAATTTTTTTTTTGTTTGAACAGAGACAGTTCTGCAACGTAATCATTCCATGATTACAGAAAAATAGTCTTCTAGCTAGAATAAATCAAGCAACGTTTTTACTAATGTCTGATACTTTTTTTTAACTGACAAAATAGGTAACTCTAGGTAACTAGGTGCTCCACTAGAGATGGAAATACTTCATACAAAGCTTTAAAATTTAGTATTAATTTTGGAGATGTTGTTCCCTAACTTTTAGTTATATATTTGATTCTTTATGGTTCTAAATTAAATTTCTAACTGCTCCTCTGCCTAAACAAATGATGTGTGGTCAAAGTAGTTGTTCTTTACTGGATGCTTTCATAGATTAATGTTGCAGTTGCCAGTGTTATTATATTAAATTCCTGGGTAAGTATTTGAGACAATCCTTTTGTTCATCTTGCTGTGTCTTTAATTTCAGGGACATGAAGATGAAGTGTTTGTACTTGAACCTCATCCATTTGATCCAAGAGTTCTCTTCTCCGCAGGACATGATGGAAATGTCATAGTTTGGGATTTGGCAAGAGGGGTCAAAATCCGGTCTTACTTCAACATGGTAATTATTGTGCTTTATGCAGATATGCTGGAGCAACCTTTCTAAACTTTTTGCTTTTAGTAAATACTTACGTAGGCCATCTTGAAGCATGCATTTGTGTATAGGGCAAGATCCTGCATCCAGTGAAGGCAGGAGAAATTCCTATTCAGTTTAGTGGGGCAAAGATTAAATCTGTAAAATGTAAAAAGTTGTTTCTTTGGCTGTATTTCATAGTGTCATCTTTCTACATGCTTCATCCACATGAAATTGGAGTGTTAGGTTACATTGTCAGAGATCATGCGTAAGAGACGGGGTGACAGAGACCCTCCTTTAGTGCTCTGTTTCCTGCCTGGGGAACCAAGGTGGAACTTGGTTTATTTTTGCATTACTAATTCTTAATCTGGCTAAAGCTCTTCAGGAGTCACCTGATCTCATACAATGTTGTTGTACTCTGCCTTGGCCCATTGGACTGAATACTGGTCAGCCTTTCTGTGTAGAGCTCCTCCACTTGCAGGTTTCAAATTTGGTCTGTTCTGCACTAAGATAATTCTTCTGGAAGATGGATGCAACAGGTATTTCCATCTGTTTCTTTATATTAAGTGGGTCTTGGTACATATCTTTTTCCTCAAAAAGGTAATGATGTGTTGTGCAATTCAGACTTTGTCTCCTGGAGAAAAATTACAAAAGTCTTTGTAGAATATGAAGAATCACTGAGAATGCTGAGAGTAGGCAAATGGGCTTTATCCAGCCTTCAGCTATAGTGGAATGGCAGTCTTGGAGACCAGGATAAAGAAGATCATCTGAAGAAGAGACCTGCCATAGATGTACTCACAAAAAACAACCAAAAGGCATTTAGAAATGAAGTCAAGCCAGGAAGGTCACTCTGAACCGTAAGAAAGATTTTGAGATGTGCAGTGTACAGTACAGTTCATAAAGCCTCTGAAGAAATCCTGTCAAGCTTAATGGGAGAGAGAGCAGCCTAGACTCCTTCAGCACTGACCTAGGTTCAGTATTGCTCCCTCCACACTGATTTCTGTAACTGAACTTCTGAAGGGTCTGAGAGAATCACCTTGTTACTCAGTGCTATTCACTATTACCAGTTGAGGTGCATGTTCTCATCGCATGGTTAGGTTGCCTTTCCACTACTACTTAAAACGGGTGTATGATAGTTTTCATAGAATTTAAGGTCAGAAGAGGCTGAGCTCATCTGCTCTTTATAAGACAAGTCCATTTAAGAGCTATTGCAATCTAAATTACAAATGCCTGTGACGTTAGGCAACCCCCCGAAAGAGTGAAAAATTTATTTTAAGGGTGCAGTGCAACACAAACACCTAAAAAGGGTAAAAATCACATATTTTAAGATCTTTGGGGTCAGAGAAATATGTAGACAATCAGAAGATCTCAGCAGCTATCGATCTGTGCTTCATGCTAGAAACAAATGTGAGAAAGTCTGCCAGCTGTGTGAGGTGAGGGGAATTGTAAATCTGGCAATCAGTTTGTCTCAAACCAATGAATAAGTCATATGACCTGGTATGCAAGAGAGGCATCTCTCTGCAGTCTCTGAATATTTCACCAGCTAGTCTTCCATGGCTGAGGCTTCAAAAGACTTGTGTGGAAATTGGATGTTTTCTTAGATGACTGGGCGGGGGAGATGTGCTTCTAGACCATGAGACTTGATTGCATAGTCAGATTTACAGAGCTGCAAATGTTAAGTGTTCTGGTTTACTAAGAGGAGGGCATAAATACATACAGAGCTGCCAGTCTTATCCCAGTTTCCTAACTGGCATATCAGCTGGCAACATCATTAGATTGCCACTATTAAATTATTCTGATAACTGCCGTGACCTTCATTGACTTGCTCAATTATGTCATCTCATACTTCAGAAAAATAGTGCTTGTGTTCAAGGGATGGGAAATTTTTACAGATTGGCTTCTTTTGGATCAGATAGGCAACATCATCTGGAACAATCAAACCTGAGAGTTGAATGACATAAGATCTGCTTTACTATTCAAGAACCTCTCATTATCGTTGCCTGTCAAAACAGTGTCTGTGGTACCAGAACTAGTGCTGGATGACTTTGTCGTAACAAAAGCTCCTTAAAAAAAATGGCAGACCTGGGGGGTGTTGGTTGAATTAGCAAAATCTTAAGTTACTGTTAGCTTAATGATAGTCCAGTCAGGTATTCCCATCCTAGGTGGATTGCTTGGTACATCTAAAGCCTTGTGTCAAATCCCCAAAGTAGAGTTGGGTGTTTTTAAGTTGTTCCTCCTCCTGCCCCTCCTCTGAATTCCTTCACTGTCAGCATAAAAAAAAAAAAAAAAAAAAAAAAAAAAAAAAAGGATGCAAGTAGTGTCAATCGGTTTGCAACTTAATCCCTTTTATCCAGTCAGTGAATGTGAAATTACAAAGCCATAGTAACCAAATACACTTTTTGTTTTGTATTTAACTTAAATGGGAGAATCAAAGTTTATTTGTGCCTCACTGGTTACAGATAGGTGCCACTAGGAGATTCTGGTGGTCATACAGAATGTTCTCTCCCAGGTTTTTAAACTTAAGATTTGCTATTGCATCAATTGTCACAGTCACAGTTAATCTGAAGCATCTTTGGTCTCTTTGCTGGATTTTCGACTTTATTATATTTAATAGTAAACTCAGTCCCATAAGTGACTGGTCTAAACACCTGGGTTTACTCTCAGTAAGTATGCATATATTTTATGTATTCCACATTATCACCTGTAGTCTTCACTTCACTTGATTTAGTTTTATAAGTTATGCATAACTGTATCAGAGCTCGTGGGCATTCAGAACTTGGTGACTTGAGTCAGCTGGATTCACGGAATGTGTTCACTATGCCAGGGAGTGAAATAAGTCCTGGGATGGTTTTAAATTGCATGTGCAAATACAGGTGCTTGTTGTTTTGTGGCCTGTGTAATAATTCTGCCAGTCCTGACTTGATACAGCTGCTAATGGAAAACACATTCTCTGTGGGTTTTTTGTCATTCATTTTTCCAAGGAATCAATGAGGTTGTGGCTTTGGTATTTTAATATTAAGGCAGTTTCACATGCTATGTTTCCCAGGTACAAATAAGCGTTTAGCACATTTCTGAAGAAACCAGGGTAATGAACCTTAAGTGGTTGCTGCAGCCAACTGATTGAGAGCTTATGTATTTCACAAAAATAGTGGTTTTGCTGCAGAAAGACAGTACAAACCCTTGTAAATGTTTAAATTGTGGCTTATTACGCAGGGCCTAGGTTCACTGAAGGACTTGACTGTCGTGGCATCTAAGTTATTGGGAACCAAGGTCCTTAGTCTCCCAAGTGGAATGCAATATCCTACCAAATCCCCAGTTTACTGAGCAGTGTATGACATTTAGGTGTCTTAGTGGATGATCCAGGAAAAAAAATACACTGAATGGTGGGCTGTCTATCGAGAGCCACTGTGTGATAATATGCATAGAGATACATTTGAAATGCAGTTTCTTACTCAAAGCTGCAATGAGGCATCTGGATCCCTTGTGTGGTAAGGCACCTTTCCAAGAACTGATAGAAGTCCCTGCTCTCCTAAAAGGAGGGTGCAGGAGCAGGTGGCACTCATCTTTTGGGATTGCTGTAAGTAATGTTGAGCTGGGAAATGGAAGAAATGGTTCTCTTCTTGGTGGCAAGGTGTTCAATTCAACATCTGCCACTTATCCAGGAGGGCATCTCAGCTATAAATGTCTAGATGGGACTTTTTCACAACTTTCTCTTGAAGTTGTGCTACTGTGGAGAGGTGTGAATCTGTAGCCTGTGGGTTTAAGCACTTCTAGGATTGTTTTCTTGGTACAGAAATCATGTTCTAGGTAAATTATGAAGTGGTAGAAATGGCCTTCAGCTTCAAGCTTTCAGGCAAGCTCTTGAACTTGCAGGACTCGTGCTCTGTTGGGTCATAAAGAAAAGCTGTACACCACTCAGTTGTCACAGGATCTGGTTTTTTTCAGGTTATAACTAAGTTATAAGTTACTTCTTCATAGACCTGCCACTGTTGCTTTGTTAGGAATTCCCCGGGTTGGCACTCAGATGGTATGTGCTGCAGTTTAGCCTTATGCTTGTAGGCTTTAAGCAGAAATTTCTCAATTCTGAGAATGTATGAGGGGAACTAGAAAACGAAAGGGAGTTAAGAATCTCCCAGGTCAAAAGGGAGGTGCCCAGTAATGTTAGGTGGATGCATGAGTTTTTGTTTGGTTTTGCAATTGGGTTTTTGTTGGTGTTGCAATTTGAACATTAAGTATGGTGTTCCTCAAGCCTGACCCCAAATAGCTTTGTGGTGTTACAGTGCTGCCCTTGATTTTTTTTTTTTCCCTTTATTTTTTTGGATTTGCATAGTTTCCTTTAAACGTGCTTTGTTTTAAGCAGTACCTCTCAGGGCTGAGCTCTGCTGATTCAGCCTGCTTGCAAAAGGCATTCTGTCTGGGGCCTTAGAGTGTAGGTTTGTCTTCTGGTATAGCTGATAGTTCTTGTCCTGTGAGTGGGTTGCCTTGTAGAATAATATTTTAAAAAGTTCACTAAAAGATTTCAGGATATGTATAGTCCTGTAGCTCTGTTCTTTTTTCCCCCCCTCTTTTTTTTTTTTTTTTTAGGTTTAGCGCATAGCTTTGTGAACATTTACAGGAACATATGGTGACTGCAGTTACTTAAAAGTATGTCGCTGAAAATATGTACCACAGTAGCAAGAATGAAAGACTAGGGGAGAGCAGGCATTTTTACAACCATTGTCACTGTAGAATATTGGATTTCTGTACCCCAGCGTTGAATGTAATTGTTTTACCTGAATCTGATCCCTGACACAGCAGATTTTGTAAGTAGGCATTGCGATTATTGCACTGGGAAGCTTGTGTATTAGTTGGTAAAGACTAGCCTTATGATGTTTAAGAAATCCTTGTGTAATGCAGAAATTAATCAAGTAGGAATACTGATGCCTTTAAATAAACAGTGGTTCTCCTGGTCAACAGATTTCCAAAAAAAACCTCAAACAAAGCCAACAACTGAAAGATCTTTCATGACTAGGTGTTGCTCTTCAGTCTTAGTGGATGGACTTTCATTGCAAGTTGCAACTTTGAGAAGTCAGTCTTTGCTGTAGCCGGTGGTAGGCTTTCTTACGTCTGCCATGATTCACATGCCTCAGTGGCCTCCTGTGTGCCTGAAGACCTAGTAAGGTCAGACTTTTGCTTACGCATAATCTTACTGTGTTCCTCCTAGTGGTTGTGAAGAGCTCATTTGGAGTGATTCTTGTTACGCTACCTTAGCACTAAGGCAGTCGTTCTGAGCACTGTCATGTTTTAGCGAGTTTTTTGCAACACACTCTGAGTGGGTGGTACTTCTGGAATGCACTTCAAACTCAGTGCAAAGGTGCCTTTACTCCTTTCATTGTATTCTGATGAATGCTTTGAAATACGGATACAAAAAGAATGTTTTTATGATCCTATGCTAAATTCACAGATCTGAATACTTTGAAATCCTCCTGCTTTTGCAACTTACTTGCTGAAAGGCTAAGCTGCCATAGCCTTTGACACTTAAAGGTCACACTATATATCTCCAGCTGTTGCAAATTTGATGATGAGTCTTTTTCTAAATGCCAAAGCACATTTCATCAGAGCTTATAGAATACCATGAGCGTATTTCAGAAGTGCATTACAACTTGAGCTCTGTAAACTAGTGATTTGAAGCAACCTTCCGGAGGAGGAGGAAGAAAAAGATATTCCTCACCAAACCTACCTGTTCTCCCCCTCTCCCACCTTCAGTGTCCTTTGAAATGACAACTAACTCTAATACATTTGTGAAAGAAAAGTTTTTATTTCTCCCAGAAACACTACTGTTCTCTTCTGTGCCACTGAGTAAATATTGCTTGCCCTAGAAATCGGTTTGGTACTTCAAAAATAGTGGGTGATTTCTTTCGGCAGTCTAACTGTTACTGCTCAACTGCTGATTGTCGTTCTTAAGCTCTCAGCCCTGCTTTTATGGAAACCATCAGAAAATAGGGAAAAAAACCCCAAACTTTAAAATTGCAAAGCCTGAGGGGGAGGCTGACCTGCCTGTTGCATCAGTGTTAGAGAAGATACAGGGTGCAGTTGCATCTCTCGGCTCTTTTTAAAAAACTCCGATCCTGGGGCTAAGACATGCTTTTTCTTGAGACCTAGAAGGATAACAATGTCTTTGATAGCTGTAGCTGCTGTAAGGTAGGGTGAGGCTTCTTACAGGTTTTCAGGTGTCCTAAGAAGAAATTGTCTTTTTTTTTTTTTTTTTTTTTTTTTAAAAAAATAACGGGTATATTTTCATCTCAATATCCTAGCTGTTTGCTTTCATTCTAGGCACTTTTCTGTGGAAGCTCATGAGGAATAGTCCCACAATTTCATGTAAAATATGTTACTTATATTTTATGTAAGTAGGCATTGTATCCAGAACCAGGAAGCTTGTGACTTGCATGTGTTCTTTCCAGGATGCTTATTAGCAAGATATGATGAAACTTAGACCTTAAATATTAACTTTTTTTTTAAACAAAGTAAGGACTTAAACACTTTTGCATTTATTTCACAAAATGTTAAATAGCTTATTCAAAGATTTGGCCAGGGTGATGGGCATTTATTAGAAACCATACGTTAAAACAGGTACAGCATAAGCAGCTGAATTGGAAGGTGTCAATTTTCCAAAAAGTTAAAGTTTTTGCAGTTGCAATTTTAATATCAATTTAGTAAGATGTGATTTTGTCCAACTTAATTTAAAATTGTCAGCCCAGAAGCAAATTACTTGAGATTTTAGGATAAAGTCTGGATTTAACTGTGTAAATAAAGTTATATTTACTTTTTTGTTCTTTTTTCTTCTAAAGAAAATTTGTGACAGCTAAAAGAAAAATGGGGACAAAATTTCTTGATCTTGGAGTTCAGAGGTTAAAGGACCTCTTACTAGAATGTTATGTAAATAGTTACAGGTCCTTTCAGCAAGATAAAGTTAATTTGACTTTGCATTATATTGCAACAACAAAACTTAAATGTACTTGTTCCCCTTAACAGGTACACTAACAGGGAACAGCAACAATGAACTCTTGTTGAACGTACAGTACAAACAGGCATAAGCTACTTTATCAATGGAACTAACGTACCTATAGGCCGATCTTTTTGCTTACATTCGTGGTTGGAGTTAGGAAAGTACTGCAGAAGTTAATAATCTTTGAAAGGAAAAAAAAAAAGCTTGTAGCCTTGCAGCAGGGTAAAAACACTAATGAAACCGTGAACTTGTTAGCTATGGAATTGTTTGTGTTATGACTTCTTTTGCACAGCAGTGAATGTCTTCTACTGTCTTACCAAGTTGACCAGAAGCTTGGGTTGGCCTCTCCAATGACGTCTCAAATTTGGTGGGGCAGTACTTGTTATCTGAAATACAAAAATGCAGAGCTCTATTTGAGAAAGCTGGTCAGGATTTCATAATAAGACTCAAGACTACCTACTTAGCATGACCAACAAATCGTACTTTTTTTATTACAGATTAAAGAGAAAGTATCTCAAAAGGGGAAAAATACCCTAGCTTGTTGATGTAGTTTTCAAGCAAATATGCTTAATGCCTTTCTCAGTGTTACTTAATTTTTAGAGAAAGGACTACATTTTCTTACTTAAAAATTCATTATAAGTTAATTTTAAGTTTCTTTTTTAATCTCTATACATCTATGTCAGGTACATGAAGCAAAGGCAATTGTGTAAACAAAGCTTGATTAGACATTTTTGAAAAGCTGTAGTGGTTATATCTGGGTATTCCTGAGGTAACAGTTGTAAAGAACAAAAGTTTTGCTTGACTAGAAGATCTCTGTGTCTGTGCTTGAGAAGATAAAACTCCAGCATCTGCTTTTCACGCTTAAGAGGGTTACAACAGGACCATGTTTCTAACAGTTACCACTAGAAAAGTTAGGTAGAAGAAAAGGTACATTGGAAGGATCTTGTGATGATGCAGGACTGCTCATTAAAACAGTGTTTACATACTACTCTACTGCAGTAGCTTTCACTAGACTATGTTCTAACTCTCTGTGCAGTGAAGTATGTAATGCTTTCATATGATTAAAAGAATAGAACTTGTTTGTGAATACTCACAAACTTATTTTTAGGTCCCTTGATTTCCTGACCCATCTTAAAGTTTATACCCAAACTTTTTATGACTGTTCTATAGTGAGGAAAAAAAAAGGTGGCTCTTCGGTCCTTAGTTTTCCTTTTCAGGTTGCTTCTTTCTTGAGAAGCCTTGGGCTCATGAAACAAAAAATGGATTTGATATGCTTGTTTTGAAGGTGATCTCTGAAATTCCTTTATGTCATTTGATTGCCTTTGAAAACAAATGGAGTAATAGAATCACCAAGCAGATACTAACCTACCTTGTAAGGGTCACCCTCTTCGGTTATGTGACAGTGATAGTTGTACAGCTCTAAAGTGCTGCTGCTATTTCAAATGGTGTCGTAATGAAACAGGTTATGCTGCTTAGAAAGGCTGGCACAAAATTGGGAAATGTAGTGATATATATTGTAACAAAGCAATAGTTTTTGAAACATTAAGCTTGTTTTTGAAATTGGAAATGTGTACTGTCACGCATCGGAGAAAGCTTGAAGCAAGTGGATACATTTGTACTAGTTTTGCTTTACATTCACTATGTGAAGTTACCATGGTGACTATATGCCGTTTCATAGCCAGATACTAGTTAATCTCTGTAAAACTGTTTTTGCAGATAAATGTTTTATATATTTATATAAAAATATAAAAAAACCCCACAAACCCAAAACTAAACACCACATGTTGGTGTTAAGGTTGAAAGTTCTGGCCATAGACATGAAGAAATAAGGACAGGATTGCTGAAGCCAATGTCTGAGTTTTTTGTCCCCAAGTCTATAGCTAGCTCATTGTCTAATTAATGCAAAGTTATCTGGTACTATTCCTGGTTCTATGCGTTCCTTTCCAAGTGGGTCCTTCATTACTTTTATAGGATGTATGGTAGTTGCATTGCACAGTTCTTTTTCAAGCTTACGCGTTAAGCGTCAGAAAGTTGGGGAAAATGCATCTTTTGAAAATTTTTAATAGAAACACTTTATTAGCTTTGTGAGCTTTGGATATATTGCAGATTTATTTGAAGATACTAGCATAAGCAGTGACTGAAATTTCATAGACAAAACTTGACCACAAGAAGGTCAAATTCAAGCAGCCCATAAGAATTTTCCTGATTTCTACAATGGAAATGGTAGAGGGTATAATTCTGATCCTAGTTGAAGTTAATGGAGAGTCAGCACTACGGCTGAAGAATCAGACCGTCTGGATGCAGTGATGTGTTAGTTGCTCCCCCCCACACCCTCAAGTCTCTCTGCTCCCCCCACACCCTCAAGTCTCTCTGCCCTCTTCCCACATCTTATATTTTTATATAAATCAGTGAGAAAAATCGGGAACCCCCATGGAGGTGATCGTAGTAATGTATTTCATGATGGAGATGATGTCTAGTTTTTGTGAATTTGGACACAAACATCCCCTGTTAATGACTGAATGTTTTAGGACAGTTTAATCTTTGTTTTGCTTAGAATTTACTGTCAGTGTTATGGCATCAACTGATTCAGGTCAAAAGGGTTTCTTCCTGCAAATTGTCAATCAAGCAGAGGCTACTGAATTGCAGTCAGATAATTCTGTGTGCTCCTGTTCCTTCAGAGAGCTGGTTGTTGACTCTCCTTTATTTTTAGCTTTGAATGGACACTTCATTACAGGCAATTCCTATGCTATGCCTCCTTTTGTCTGCGTATCTTAATGTTTTTCCTACCCCATCTTCTGTGATCTGATCTTTGGCTAATCTGTGCGAAGCGGTTCCTTACTTTCTGATGCTACTTCTACTTTCAATGCAGCCTGATAAACTCTGAAGCCCTAAGAACATTATCATATCAGTTAGAACATTGTTTCCTTTTTGTTAATCAGTAAACTTGCATGGCCTGCCTACACATTTGTTGGCAGCTACTTGATTAGTTTTAGCCTAAATAGCATACCAAAAAATTAGAGTCCCTGTCAGCAAAACAACATGGAAGATCAGATTCCATCTAGGACAGTTCAGCAGAATGCTCTGTACATGGATTTTCTGCCACATGAGGTGATTTTTTGGCCTAATGTCTTAAAGGGCATACTGCTTGCTCATATGGACGATGTAATCTCCAGTGTTAACTAGAGGTTTAAAAACTGTTATTTCTTATGTTGTGGCCTTCATAAAGTCTGAAGAGACTTCCAGTTTTGCTGGGATTGTACTTCTAGATCAGATTTTGTAGTCATCTGAAATACAGAATGACTCAGAATAAGATTATAGATGCATTACTTTTGAAGTGTAGTCCTACTGAAATGGTTTTGAAATTTTTAAGAGGTTCCACCTTTCAATAGCACGTAAGAGCCCATCCTGAAGAGCAAAGCCAGCATAATGGTCTAGTAGTCCAAGTAGAAGCCAGTAATGAGTTTGCAGGATGTTTATTAGGAAAAATTTCCTTTAAAAAAAATAAATAAAAAGCTGTAAATACTTTTTATATAGCCTTTAGGCATCCATACGGTGGGTGATCTGTCAGATCTTTTCATTGATACGTTTATCTTTCAAGATAAATACAGCATTCCTGAATTGATAACTGACTTGGATGGTAGGAAGACAGAAACATTTTTCATAAACATTTTACTCTTAATTACTACTTGTCCTCTTCCTACCCTTTGTTGTGCTTCTGGAAGCCCTGTTGGTTTTGGTTTTGGTGTTTTGCTTTGGTTTTTTTTCGAACTGGCTCTAAAAATTAACTGTTCCTTTCCACTCCTCCAACCCTGCAGCAACCTCTCCTAACTCTGCAGAAAGTCCATAGATATTTTTTGGTTTACCATGGAAGCATGCTGTGATCGGAGATTGTTCCTTAAAGCAAAGGAGAACATAAACCTGCAAAGAACTTTCAAAGTACTTGGAGACTGATTTGAGTTGAGCAGCTATGATGTGTTTTCAGCACTTAGGAAAGAGGTTTTATGTTTAAATAATAAGTAGTTAACTTTGCTTTTTTGCTAGTTTTAGGAAGTTGTTCTAGCATATTTTTGTTGCGATTTGTTAGAATATAAATTTCAGTTTTCAGGTTTGAATGTTGCTTGTAACTGATTTTTCATTTGTTCTTACGCATTTTAGTAGAGTAGGTCTGTTCCTGCTAAAGGCCTTTTTGTATACAAAACAGTCCTCTTTCCTTAGTGTCCATGTGAAGAACCTGAGCTCTTAGGTTTTCCATTATCATGATGAGTGGAAACATTTTTCTGTAGCTGTTCCACTTAGAATTTGCTTATCTTGAACATGGGAAGCAAAAATTAATGTGTATTGCTTTGGAAGAATTTGTTCTTATCATTGTCTGCTTGTTTAGTGCGTGTGCTTTTTCTCTTCTGGTATATTTTGGGATTATAGTTTTCTTTTTGTTGTTGCATTACATGTGATGCATTCCAATGAATACACAGTGATCATTCTCCCTGTGTTTCCAACTAATTGCATCAGTCTCTTAATGTGAAGGATGGGAGAGAACGTTACCTACCTCAGGCTAGTAGAGGCTTAGTTTACCGACTGGTTAAACAGTGCTGATGACTTGCATTGGAAAGCATGATAGAAATGCATAACGTTACTGTGTGTAGACTGAGTTCTATTATTTTTTCCGGCAGTTAAGTGTGTGAGTTAGTTCTAATCTTACTAGGTTCATTTTGTACTGTTGGCTTTTAATTGCTTCAGTTGATATAATTTGTGCTGTATCCCAAATCTGTTCTCAGGGGATGATTTCCTAACGTTTCATCCACGGGCTCTTACTTTTTCCATAGTCACTAACAGAAAGGCCTGGCTTGAGGCACCTCACTGATAACATCCTTTTAGCTCTGCATGTCATTCCAAATCCAGTAACTGTTACCCTTTCCTTAACAAGTTTACCTACTCTGTATTTTTCCTACTAAGCACAATCTGTTCCATTTGAACTAAGTTTTCAGTGCCATATTATGGCTGTGAAATCTAGCTAGATTGAATGAATTATACTTTTGGTATAGTTATTTTACTGAAGTCTGCTAATTTTGTCTGGTACTCTTTACTTTTGATTAATTTTCATGCCACTTGATTTTTTTTTTTTCTTCTTCCGCATCTTTTACTTTTCTTAAAAAGTAAGTTTTAAGACTTTCATACTATCTATTGATAACAGCTCAGAAAGGCTTATTATTGAGGCGGTACTACTCTGTTTTCATAGAACAAATTATGGATCTAAGACATGTTACTTTGTGTACTAGTTTCACAACTCTCTTCTCCCTGGTTTGGGGGAGAACAATGAGCTGTCTTCAAAACTGATAGGAAAAGAATAACTTCGCTTTTTCATTCTCTTATTTCATCAACTTTCCTCCTTCGTGATGTACCATGTCCACAGTGAAAATGCAGGCAAACAGCTTAATTCTTGGGGTTGAGACTAAAAGTAATCTTAATTTAGTCCTCATTGTATAGCATCACCGGTTCTTCCCTGTTTGTGGCTGAAGAATCCTTGCTACTTGCTTTGCTACCAGCAGTATGTTAACACATTCACTCTTGGCAACCCTTTTTTGGGACAGCTCTTAACTGACCAGTGCTGTTTCCTGTTCTTGTGGGTGGTCTCTTCCCTTCACCTTTGACATCCTTTCATTCATCAGGGAAAGGTTCCAAACCAAATAAAGAATTTATCATCTTTGGGATATGGTCTTCACGTACTTCTTGCGTCTTTGATTTAAAAGGGATGGAGTGCAGAAAGCAGCTTCCTTCTTGCTCAAGTCCCATATCTCACTTGCTGAAGTTACAGCTTCACTGATGTACTGCAGCTTTCCCTTCTGCAACTTAACATTTAGTTTCTGTTCCAAATGACCAAATCTTCTGTGTTAGGTTTATTACTGAAGAAATTGCATTGTTAAGTGTCATTTATTAATCCCAAAATATTTTTAAAATAATTCTACTGGGTAGCACACTCTGACAGGCTTTGCCCTTTATAATTTGTAGTAGTAATTATATCTTGGAAGCTTATCCACAACAGTAATTTTTGTTCTTATAATATTAAGGATCTTTATTTCCAAGTAATTGTACATCAGACTTGAGGGGTTGTACTAAAAGGTCTTACTGCTGTCCTTTCCAAAAGCACTTTTTAAACAGGATTCTGGCCACATTTAGAGTAAAACTATTTTTGCTGTACTAATCACTGAATAGTAGATAACTATTATTTTGCTTTACGTAAGAAGGGAATGTCTTCCAACCAACACTCTTAATTCCCAGGTGTTTCTTGAAAATGATCCATCTAAACCATTTCTTACTGGGAAGGATTTAAAAAACCCCATCATCTTAATAGCCTGATTTTTTTTTTTCCTTCTATTTCTTATTTTTCCCCTCACCATGGTTAGCAAATAGTTCTTCCCACAACATGCCTTGTTTTCCATGTAAAGCAAAAATCTTCAAATCTTAGGCTCTAGGAGAACCCTGATACTCTATTTCTGAAGGACTTGGATGTTAGGAACCTTAATACTTTCATACTTCATTTGTTGGAGGAAGGGAAAGGGAACAGAAATCTCTGTGTAAGTACTCCTTTTCCAGGTTTTTACTATACATCTGCACAGCTTATTCTTGGGCTGAAGTTCCTTCCCTTTTCCACCTGCTTCCCCAAACTGTTTCCCTTTAGTATGGTGAGCTTTCTACATACAAAAAGCAGCACAAAGTCGTAACCTTGCCCTTGGTTGTTGGATCTTGTTTAGATTAAATTAATTCTGCATTCTTAGCTGTTGTGATGTTAGTGTCAGTCGCTTGAAACTCTGTGTTTATTTTCCATCCCTTTCTATAGGATACTTCTGTTAAGAATTCATTTCTTCTGGAATAATGGGCAAAATAGAAGTAAAGCTTGCATTGGTTTATCTTCCTCTTTTGCTAATCCAGAAACTCATTTGACTTTTAAGGAAAGTACCTGTAGTAAGAAAGACCTTTATCAAACACCTGAAAGGACTGGTAATAGGTGTAGCAGCCTCTGCCATTGGGGGGGTGCGCAGGGGTGTGGGCGTGGATGTGTTGTAAGACCATGGGCAAAAGATTTAGACTTCTTGCCTTTGTCTCAGCCTGCAAGGTAGTGAGAGCAGTACCTACCTCAGAGATTTCTCAAGGATTGGTTCATTAACTTTTTAAATTAATGCTGATGGCCTCTGGAAGGTGCTACAGAAGTGCATAGTGTTACTGCCTGCAGGCTGAATATCATTGTTTTTTCTGTCTCTTTAAAGAAAATGCAAAAGTGCTTTGCTGGGGAGAATAGAAAGGGGCTTTCTGAAGAGGTGCTGAAGACATGAAAATTCAGAGTGGTGATTGGTCACCTCTGCTTGATTGACAGGTTGCAGGGAAAAACAAAAACCCATTTGTTCTGGCTTAATGGAACTGGAAAACAGAAAATGAGTATCAGGTAAAAATTCCTTTTTTAAAATCTTTGCAGTTCTCCTTTAAAAAGTGGAGTTTTTACACAAATCTACACCTCCCCCACTCCAGTAAATTAGGAGTAGGAATTGCAGAAACAGGCAGTTGCTAAGTTGTGTAATGTGGGTTGTCTATGTCAGTGCGTTTTCTAGCAGGCAGGTGTTCTGAAACACCGCAGCAGCCAATGCTAGTGGGCTAGCTTAGCAAAAAGGCAGAGGATCGAAAGGGTGTAGTGACTAAGCCCTGAACTGGACCCAGCTCTCTGGTTAGGCTCATTAGCAGGACGTTCAAGGGGAAGCTTTTATTTTCACTTCCTATACTGTGCCTGCTTTGTGGATAAAGTCTGTCAGTTTCTACTACTATCAATTTGGCATCTTTCATGAGCATTATTACAAAATTCACTGAAAAGTGAATAGCTAAAAAGTAAACTATGTTTTAAAGTAACTTCCATCTAGCAGTATATTGTCTTACAGATTTTATAATAAATTTCAACATCAGCACCACAGTTTTGAGAATCGTAATTGAAAATTATTTATTTCTGGTAACTTAATTATTTTGTATGTTGATGTATTTCAGATTGAAGGACAAGGACATGGTGCGGTTTTTGACTGCAAGTGCTCTCCTGATGGACAGCATTTTGCATGTACTGATTCTCACGGTCACCTTCTGATTTTTGGCTTTGGTTCCAGTAGCAAATACGACAAGGTACAGTGCAAGATGACAATCAAAATGTTTGTCTGTGTTGAATGCATTTGTGCAAACTTTCCTGCAGAGCTTCATTTCAAGAGAGTGTATCTTAACACAGTTTTGAGCCATTAATATGGGGTGTTTCAGATTTCTGTTGTTGATATTAAGCTTTATTTCACTGTCTTTTTTTTTTTTTTTTTTTTAAACTATGGAAACATGCTATTAAGCTACTGTTTACAGGGGGAGTTAAAAATAATTTTAAAAAAACAAATAACCCAGTCACTGTCTACTCTCTAAAGTGACAAGGTTATACGTGTGTACTAATGGATCCACGTGGATAACATGAATAAACTGCAGTGGAATTGATAATAGTTAAACATTTTGCTTTAAATATTTTTCTGGTTCCTAACTAAGAACAGAAAAAGGGGCAGAGGATGTAATAGACTGATTTCCTGCTATCTGTATTTAAACATTGCATAGCCTGGGAGACAATTACCTACAATAAATGTACTATATGTTCTAGTGCTACAATTTTATGTCTGCTGCTGAAGTTCTGCTGTCATGGATGCCTTGGTGCTTACACAGCAATGTTTCACTGTTACTGTGTAATTAAAATATTACATCTTTATTCTAATGTCATAGTCTACATTGTGTATTCTAAGTGTGGGTGTCTTGCCACAGACCCTCATGACTGTAAAGATATGAAGGGGGTGGGGGGGTGTGTTTTTTGTTGGTTTTTGTTTTTTGTTTTGTTTTTTTTTTTTTTTCTTCTCTGGGGATGAACTCGCCTTATGTATGGAGTGCCCACAAGGCCATAATTCTTCTTTTACCACCCAGGGAAGAGGTGAGGTGTGTCTATTCTCCCTCTTTCTAAGACTTAAGGAGACATATCTGCTCCAGGATTTTAATCTTTGCTTCTAGTAGCTGATACTTGAAGGTTGTTGGTGAAGCGCTGGCTTCTGGGTCTTGCCTCCTGCTTTGGATCTTTGGACTCAGGCTGGCCTTGAAAGCATTTTGGCAAACAGCAACACAGTGGGGCCTGAAGGAGGGAAGTCAAAAGGAACTTTAATCTTTGTCTTGTAGGCCATTGCATTTCTTTCTGTAGTCTTCCAGCTCTTATTTTGATGTTAGATTTGCATATTAGGGATTTTTTTTTTCCTTGTCTCTCAACTATAATTTGAAGTACTCAGTACTTGGCTGCTGTTGCTATCCCTCAGCTATTACTAGCTATGCATTTCCCCTTCCATTCCAAAGAAAACAAATGAGCAGAGATACCGCAAGCAAGGAAAACCAGGATTATCAGATCATTTTCAAGGTCTTTGCCTTTCAGAGTTCTTACTCTTCCAAACTTTAAAGCCTGTTGTAATAGGAACATTTTTCTCACGATGTCTGTGGATTGTTCCAAGTTTGTTTTTCTTTCCAGTCATTTTGGAAGTGTATAGTCTTCTGCTACTCAGAAATGTTGGAAATGAAATCTCAACCGAGAGCCCTTTTGTCTTTCCTGTGATGGACCGGGACTTTCCTTTATACTGCCATTAGAGAATTTACCTTATGAGGGTTAGACCTGTTTGAAGAGTGAAAACAGTTACTTTTCACTTCTTGAATTGTACGGACCCTTTGTTCTCTTGGGGTTTTTGCTGCAGCCTTTGAGAAAAGATTATGTTTAAAATTTTTCAGTTCTGGGGTGATTGAAAATGATCCTCTCCAGCTGTTACTGTGGCAGTGGTAATTGTGGCATTCTTGACCATAGAAGAAATGGGAGCAAATAAGAATTACGTTTTTTACCTCTTTAATCTTCAGTCTTCAGCTCTCAGAAAACTCAACTTGAAAGTTTCCAATCTCTTCTCTGGTTCCATCTCCTCTTTCATTTTTGTCTGATCTGCTTTATGGAAAAATGCAACTACAGATAGGTATGTGCTGGAGATAAGGTGTTCTTTTTTTCTGTCCTCCCACCCTCAGATACTTGGGGGGTTTTCAGACCTTTTCTGAGAATATGCTCTGGTGGGACCTGTGTTTTTTTGGCTTTAAAGTGGTTTCCATCTGTCTTGAGGAATGATATTTACAGAAGAAAGGAGTGTGTAAGTAACCTGTCCTGTATTCCTGCATTTGCAAGTTGTGCTCAGGACAATGACTACATCTGAGACAGTGTTAGCACTTCTGAGAGAGCAAGCTCTTAGCTTTCTACATGTATGGTTTTTTTCATTTTATGTTTAGATAGTGTCTGTTGTTTCCTAGTTGACTGGAACCACTGTCTAGGCTTTTTTTTTCTCTCCCCAGTGTGATCTTGGCCATTATGAAGGCAATGGGGTGGTTTGGGGTTGTTTTTCTTTTTTTTTCTTTTTTGATGATGATCAGTTTTTGGACTAAGCCTTGGGCGGGGAAGGGAATATGTTTGCTGCTTGTTTGGGGCTCCTTTGTAATTTGACCCAATTAAGGGAACCTTGAGCAAATCTCAGCTGAGATTTCTCAGTGTGTGAAGATCATCAGAGATGAGCTGAGCTCACTGTCAACAGGGCATGTGCACTTCAGAAGTTCTTGGGTAGGTGGAAACTTGTCCAGGAATGCTTGACTGTCCTAAAGCATAAGGTACCTTTCTGTTCATCTTAGATTAGACTACATCTCTGAGCTTTCTAAGGCTTTAGTTCCTACAGACTTCCCAAACCACAGTTCTTTGTTGCAAGTTGACAGCTCACGTGTGGTGGATTGGTGCAGTAGTGGGGAAAATATCTTTGCATTTGTGCAGGTGTGCCTGTTTCGAGAAACTGAGTGTAGTTCCTGAAGGAGAGTATTTGTAGAGCTCAGACCTTGTGGAAAGCTTTCACACTGAAATGCAAGCTGCATTTGTGAAGTCATACGTACAGAGGACTCTTATGTTGCAGTGGTGGTGTAGTATCTTCTTTTTGTCATGAATTAATACTTTTAGCTGGTTGTCTGCTGAATGTAGCCATTTAAGACTCTCTAAAACATCTAATTATTTTGATTTTTCTCAGGATTTGGAGTAGCCTGAGGATAAGATCTCTCTGCCATACTTGATTGCAGTACAGAGTACACAGAAGGGTAATCACAAAGAAGTCTCTCGTGATTTTGCACCACAGACTATTCTGGTAGAGGTCACTGAATCTAAGGAGGGATTTTCAGATCTTCCCTTTGCTTACAAAACCTGGGATGCAGACAACACAGCACATGAAAACTCACAGTCTCTATGATCATGCCATTGGAATCTCTTCTTTCTCAGTGCAGGAAGTACTTAATAGGAAGATTTACACTAGGTGAAAGTACTGGATATGCTACTATTATGATTCTAGAAGTTGTAAGTCTTCCTAGAGGACCTGTATCTTTATCATATTGAGCTACTTGAGCTGAAGGAACAAAGTTGTTAAGCAGGCCTTGTTTCTTTCAATCAGATACATGAAAGTACTTGGGTCTTTCTCATTCAGCCTCTGTTAACAGAGAATCTGGCAACAAGACTTCATCCAGTCAGGGGTGCTTCTTCAGTGGGATGTCACCTTGCCACTTTGTAAGGGTAACCTTTGAATCCCTGAATTAAATTCTTTGCCATTGCATCTTTCCATGCATCTTGCCAATTTTCTTTCTGTTGTTACTTTTCTGATTTTTTTTTTGTGGGGTCCAGATCCCATGATTCCTATGAAAAATTACTTTTTTTTTTTTTTTTTTTTTTTTTTTTTTTATCTTCCTCATGTGGATGCATGTAGACACTTTCTGATGTTGTAATTGACAGATGTTGTTCATCGTCTTTCCTTCCTGGTCTTCTCAGATCCCAGACAGGAGAACTTTGTCATTGAGAGACCAGATCTCTGATGCTGTAACTTCTATCTTAACTGTTTTCTACCTAACAACTTACTGGAAACTATGTTACAGATTGGTCACATTAGAGCACGCTCTTCAGAAACCAGAGTATATTCTACATCAACTCAGGCATTCCGCTATCTGTGCTCAAATACCTGTCTTTGACACCTAAGACAAGGCTTTTTGGAGATCTCTATGCCTTGAGTCAGTTGTTTAATTGTTTTTATGCTGCACTGGAAATCTAATTTGCATGAATGATGATTTTATCATTTTATTTTTACTTGTTCCAAGTTAAACTGAGTACATGAGCTGCCAAGGGGTTTGCTTGTCAGTAGGTAGCATTGGGATGTGTAGTATACACGTCAGCTTGTCTTGTGTTCTCTTTCTCTTCTCTTTGCGGTTTAGTATCTTTCTGATTGCACGATATTGAGATGCATGTGCTAGCCTTTTTACATACTATTTGGACAAAAGAATTCCTCAGTCTTGAGTGTCTGTGGAAAGTCATCTAGAATACATTATGAGCAGGTGGACTGAAATAAAACAGAAAACTTTGAACGTGAAGAATTCAACTTTAGATCAGTTTTATCTACTGGAACTTTTTTCGCATATCTGGCATTATAGTAAGAATATATGTTTGGCTGCTGGTGTTAAAATATTTGGCAATGACATGATACAATAAATATTTTCTTATTCCTCTTCTTCCTACACAGTAGCTCATAAATCTGTGACACAGATTCCATTATCAGAATATATTTTCATACATTCAGAGTATAGAAGAAAATTTATAACCTATTTAATACGTCTGTGCTGTGTTCTGTCAAATGTCTTCAAGTATTTAAATATTGTCCCATTCCCCTGTTCTTTAAATGCTCCCCACCCTCAAACATATGGATTATTCTCCTTGCACTATAGTATAGAAAAGGAGTTCTGGGAAAAAAAAATAATCATGGAGTCATTAGATTTTCCCCTTTAAACAGAGATAAACAGTTCAGCTTATAGTCTTGTTTTTGCAAAAGTGACCGTGAGTAACGCTGTTAAAAATACTTTCAGCAGTTATCTTCTGTATGTTTTTTTAATAGGTTCTTTAAAAAAAATCACAAAATGACTTTGTTTACAGATAGCAGATCAGATGTTCTTTCATAGTGATTATCGGCCCCTTATCCGTGATGCCAACAACTTTGTCCTGGACGAACAGACACAGCAGGCTCCACACCTTATGCCTCCCCCATTTTTGGTTGATGTGGATGGCAACCCTCATCCTGCAAGGTATCAAAGGCTAGTTCCTGGTCGTGAGAACTGCAGGGAGGAACAGCTTATTCCTCAGATGGGAGTGACATCTTCAGGTATGGAAAATTTCACTTCAGTACACAGTAGCCTATCTAGTTACCTCTAGGTGTTCTACACTTTCCCTTTCACTTCATCCTTTTTCTTCGTTTCTGAGCATAGTAGTTTACGTAGTGTGGAAGAATTGAAATGTCCTTGGCACTGATTGATTGTGACAATTCAATTTACGGTATTGTCATCGATCAAGTCAGAACTAGTTGATGCTATAATGCTAGTTAGCTTGGAGTTCGTTTCGGTGCATGATGCTGAGTGAGCTTTCAGTTGATCTCTTTGGGGTAGGATTTCCTACTTCAGAAAACCTAGGAAATAGACTAATCTTCCACTGATCCGTTGGAACAGGTAACACCTACAAGAAGAAAAAAAGAGAGGATACCTGAAACATGCAAAATCCTCCTCTTTAAATAAAAGCAGTCGTTCAACTTAAGCTTTGATGGTTTTGTTAGAAAACTGAAGACTTGATGACGATACAAATCTAGGAAGTTCCTTGGGAGTTGTGTTCTCTGTGCACACAACAAGGGAGGAACCTGCAAATTTTGGGCTAGTGGCTGGCTGTTGGGAACTTCTTAAATGTGGTCCACATGGGTGGGGATGTAAAAACGATGCCTACTCGTTACGTGTCAGTTCAATGTTAGTATGAATAAGCAACAGTGACTACTGAAAGTAGATTTAAATGTTTTCCAAGATAGGCATTGTTAAGTATTTGGCTATTCTAGAAAATACGGGAAAACTTGACTGTGCCTGTAAATAATGGCATATATGTACACCATACTTAAGCCTGTGGTGTGTCAGACATTCCAGGAAGGTTAATTGACAGAGTTGTTACCAAAAGATCTCTTTATCCTCATTTGTAGACCTGAGGATTACAAGCCACTGAATACTTTAATAATAATTTTTAAGCATCATTTCCATATTTCCTCCAAAATTATAGGAAGAAATGCTACCTGAGAAGCAACTGTAAGAAGGAAAAAATCCTTTCTGGTGAATATATGCCGTATTATTATATATACTGTTATAACAGTAACAACAAAGTAAAAACGCATCCTTCCTTGGATGCGTTCTTAGCTACTGGCTTTGAAGCTGAATTTGATTTCTGAGGAAGGATGCATTTTTACTTTGTTGTTACTGTTATAACATGGATCCATGACATCCTGAAATTCTCCAAATTTCAAAATGTCCTGGGCACATTCTCCAATATAATATCTTGAAACAAGTCAGACTCTGCACACAGATTCAACAATATTAAATTGTGACTGCATGACACATGAATGCCTATAGGAAGATGATGTCCATAGCATTTTGTTTAATACCAGGAAGCCATCAATCAGGCTGACAGAGAGCCAGAGATATTTTGGAGAGACAGAGGCATTTTTCTACCTCTTTACAGTTTAGCAACAATATATGCAGTCTTAGGCAGAGCTAAACTGTGTTCATGTATTTCATATGTTCCTTTCCACTAAAGAAGCTTCATTTCTTTCTGTAACTTTGAGGGAGATCCATCAAATCCCACAACAGAGCACTGACAAATTTATTTCTTGTCAAGTTTTCTATAGGGGCTTTTAAGAGTAGGGGGAATTCAGATAGTCATGCTTGATTTACTGTTTAGATATATATGAAGCTCCTTTAAACCAGATATTTTGAAAAAATCAAATATATACCAGTGTCTTCATTATTTCATTTAAAAAAAAAAAAATCTTGCTGTTACTTGTGAAGGCAAAATCTCACATGCTAGATACATAAAAAACATTCATTTTGTTTAGGTAGCAGTTTCCTTATTTAAGATCATTCTTGGGTTATTAGTAGTATTTCCCATTGTTTCATGTCTGCTCATGAGATCACCAAATAAATCTGACTGTCTCGCTACATGAGTCAGAACACATCCAGCTGTGGTTATACCAGAGCTCATTCCATGATTCCAAGCTTCTGCTGCTTTAGGGAAGTTGTCTTCAACTAGAATAACCTTGAAACCCTGAGAGCACTATCTTAAATATTTACGTTCTTTCTGCATACCATCATCTATTAAGAGATGTGGCTGCTTCTGTCTAGCCACATAATCAAAGCTCTTCATTTCCTAGCACCATTACTGTAATATCTTGTACTTGATCTTGCAAAGTGAAGTTTATACTATAGCTCTTTGGAATCATGCTGGAAAAACATATTCTGTAGCTTGTTTCTTTGAACGTTGTCATCCCTCATTATGAAGTTTTGCAAGTTCTGCTTCTCTTGACGAGGGCTTCCTACCGCTCCACCATCTAACTATTCTGTGGGGAGGTATCTGACTTCCTTTTCAAATCAGTACTGTAACCCTTGCCTTTTTCTCCATACATCTCTAGTTTTTTTGTGTCCATTGTGAGTATGAAAAGAGGTTTTGTGTTGTTTATGCTTACATGCTGTATTTCTTGCTTGCTGTACAGAAACAGTATTATCGCCTTGTAATCATTTCTGTGAGAACTATTTCCTGTCTTTTATTCAAGAGACCTACCCAAAAGGAGGTTTCCTGGCTGTTCTACATACCGAAGAAAATTAGCATTACTTAACCTGTGTCATCATTATGCCTATTTGGAGCTCAGTCAAGCATTTATACTGCTTGCTGTTCTCCAGCGTAGATAATTCTTTTCTAATTCAGTTAGACCTTCTTGATGTAGTTCTTTCATTTAAGTTTATACTAAAGTGCTTTATAATGCATTTGGGGCAGGCTAAGCACGCATTTGAACAATTTGCATTGACTAAGCTGACAAACAACAGTTGTATTAAGCTTCTGTAACTTGCTGGCACTTGATCAAATTTCAAGTTTTATTAGGAGTGGCGTGTGATTGTCTTGACCCTGCTCCATAAAATATTATGCTCTCAATAGTAAGAAAAAAGTTGTCCACTTTAAAAAACGGCTGTTACAAAAGTACGCATTAGCCCATACTTATGCATGTGATTATGTACAGTACTTGTAAGTTTCAAAGCTAAAACTTAGATGAGCTGTTTATATCATTTGGTTCTTCAAATCAACATTTGTATGTTGTTCTGTTGTATGTTTTACTTCACAGGCCTGAATCAAGTTCTTAGTCAACAAGCAAATCAAGAAGTTAGTCCATTGGATAGCATGATTCAAAGACTTCAGCAAGAGCAGGACCAGAGACGTTCTGGGGAGGCAGGAACCAGTAGTACCAGCCGGATAAGCAGAGGTAGATTACTGGGGGACGGCTCTTGTGGCTTTTCTATAGAAACAGCTGAGAGCTGAAAAACATAAATCACATTACTGTGCATGATTTGTGCATTTTGTTGAACCACTAGAAAGGAGGTATGGAGTGACAGAAAATAACAACAGCTTTCCCATCTTTTTTTTTTTTTTTTACCCTTCTGCAAAATCAAAGGATTCATAATAGTAAAACTTATCTTTATTAAAGTTACTGTCTGCTCACTTGGGAACTTGCAGCTACGGCGTTCCCTTAGAAGTAACTACTCTACTGTTTAATCTGGAATTCGGCATCTACCTGATTGAAATCTGAATTGTCTCAAATAGGAAATAGGAGGGAGAAGAGAGGAAGGAACTGCTTGTTTCCCAGTACAGCTGTTCCATGTTTCAGTGCCTTGCACTAGATTACGTGGTTATTTTCAACACTTAAAAAATCATGGTTGGCAATCCTCCCGCATAAGCAAGAATACCTTGTGTGTGGAATGATGTGGAAAAATGTTGAAATTTTGTTACAGTGTAGGTATTTGAAAGATCTTGCATGTATGTGTGGTGGTTTGGGGCCGGGGGGGGAGGTTGACCATTTCGGTTTCTTGTCTGCAAATTTTACAGCTTGGATTCCTAATAATTTCCAGTGTTGTGGTTTCATTGTTTTTGAAGGTAGAAGACTGTTCAAGGAATACACTGATTCATTGAGATAGCTCAATGTTTTATGATACAGATATAGAGTGCAGCAGCAATAGTCAGCCTTGCGTAAATGTTTTCAAGAGTATTTTTAAAGAAAAGCAAACCAATGAAACACTTGCTTTACTTAAGATTGTAGATTCATCTGCTCCTTTTCAGTGTGAATTTCTAAACAGGATACTGCTGCCCCGTAGCTGTTTAAGTGTGTGTGTTATGGTGATTATAGAAGTTGCTGAAATAGTTCTATATTCAGTTAATATTTCCTTTCTTTTGAAGTAATCAATTAAGTGAAATTCTTTTTTTCCTTTCATTTTGAGGTGTTTTTTTTTTTTTTTTTTCTTTTTAAATGCTTCCCTTTTTCAGATCAGGGTACAACTATCACTTTTTGACTTTTTAGGATCTGTAAGTTCTACCTCAGAAGTACATTCACCACCAAATATAGGATTAAGACGTAGTGGACAAATTGAAGGTGTGCGTCAGATGCATAGCAATGCACCAAGAAGTGAAATAGCCACTGAGCGCGACCTTGTGGCTTGGAGTCGAAGGGTTGTAGTGCCTGAACTGTCTTCTGGTGTGGCCAGGTAAACAGGCCAAGTTTGCGGTGAATTTTAGTTTGGTGAACTTAATTAAATTGAACGGTTTTGGAGTTCATATTGTCATAGAACTATTTGTGTAGTATTTATCTGTTCTGTGGTCTCCTGTTTCTTATAAAATCAGTTTCCGTTTGAAATCAGTTGTTTGCATATCACTTGAAAAATCTTGGAATTAATAGAAATATTGTAAATAAAAATTGACCATTTAACAAACGATGGAGTAATTTTAACCTCTATATGCAATGGGATCTAGCTGCCTCAATGTTTTCTGACTTGCAGCGTAAGATTACAGTATGTTTTAACTGCATCTCTTTCTGCCATTATACGGCATTTTACGGCTGGGGCACTGACCTAATCCATTAGGTGTATGAAGTGGATTTTGATTTCCAAACTGGTGATTTCTTTTGTTTAGTAATTAACTCTTGTGATGAACACTTACATCAGTAAGTCAAAAAAACCCTACTGGCCATGATCAAACATAAATTGCTCTCGCTTTTTGAAATAAGATTGAAATCTTACTTTGTTCAGAAAGGGTAATTTTGAACTAGCGTTCTGACTGCAAAGAAAAGAGCTACTGTTCAAAGTGTGTTACAGATGTTGAACATTTATTCCTTGCTTTGCAATATATCCTCTCAGTTGCAGTATTTTGCTTTAAAGTTAACATCTCCATTTTCTTTTTTCAGTAGGCAGGAAGAATGGAGAACAGCAAAGGGAGAAGAAGAAGTAAGAGTGTATCGATCG
>NW_009260763.1:1885667-1907178 GCF_000687185.1 Egretta garzetta
AAATACCTACTTTCCCTAAGGTAAATAGTACCTTATTGCAGTAAGAAGCATAGAATTTAACTCCATGTGTTAGGCCACATAAATTTACATTCCTCTTCTCAGTTTTAAATTTAAAATTTAAACAGGGGTACAGGAATTTGTTTACCTCTCTAGAATGAGGAATCATGTCTCTACTGATGTTTCACTGTGTTCTGAGTAAAACAACAGGGATTGCTTTTAGAACCCCCTAAGCAAGAAGCCCTGCGAATCCAGTATGAGGGACATGATTTGCTGTAGGGAGTCTGTCACTATTAATCAATACATCCTGCCTCGGTTGTCTACTGTTTGACATACTGTTCTGTGGAAAGGTTCAATTAAAACGCAAGTCACTACTTGTTAACCTTAACACATTTAAATACGTTTCCAAATATATAATTGGGTATTTTCTCTCATGGTACCCTAATAATTGTATTGCAGTTTTGTATGGGATATTTCTAAGTCATGCTTTTTGCTAGTGCTGGAGTGCATTTTTTCAGAAAATAGGAAAACAGGACAGATGAAATAGAAGGAAAAGGTTTGTATTAAAAATGAAATTGTCGTAACTGACTCAATGTTTTGTATAACTTGCAAAAAAATTTGATCTCATGCCTTTATGCTATTAGGAAAATGTGAAGGAAGTCTATTCTATATTTACAAAAATCATTTTATGTCTTGTTTGTTAGAAATTAGTTTTATCTATGCATCGTAGAAGGGCCAAAGTCCAACTGGAACTTAATCTGGCTACTGCCATAAAAGACAATAAAAAATGCTTCTAGAAATACATTAGCAACAAAGGGAGGGCTAAGGAAAATCTCCATCCTTTATTGGATGGGGGGAAACATAGTGACAAAGGATGAGGAAAAGGCTGAGGTACTTAATGCCTCCTTTGCCTCAGTCTTTAATAGTCAGACCAGTTGTTTTCCAGGTACCCAGCCCCCTGTGCTGGAAGACAAGACAGGAACAGGGACCAGAATGAAACCCCCTTAATCCAAGGGGAAATGGTTAGTGACCTGCTACACCACTTAGACACATACAAGTCTATGGGGCCAGATGGGGTCCACCCAAGGGTGCTGAGGGAGCTGGTGGAAGTGCTCACCAAGCCACTCTCCATCATTTATCAGCAGTCCTGGCTAACCAGGGAGGTCCCAGTTGACTGGAGGTTAGCAAATGTGACGCCTGTCTACAAGAAGGGGCGGAAGGAGGATCTGGGGAACTACAGGCCTGTTAGTCTGAGTCTGACCTTGGTGCCAGGGAAGGTTATGGAGCAGATCATCTTGAGTGCCACCACGCAGCATGTGCAGGACAACCAGGTCATCAGGCCCAGTCAGCATGGGTTTCTGAAAGGCAGGTCCTGCTTGACTAACCTGATCTCCTTCTATGACAAGGTGACCCACTTAGTGGGTGAGGGAAAGGCTGTGGATTTTGTCTACCTAGGCGTTAGTGAAGCCTTTGACACCATTTCTTACAGCGTTCTCCTGGAGAAACTGGCTGTGCATGGCCTGCACAGGCACAGCCTTTGCTGGGTGAAACGCTGGCTGGACCCAAAGAGTTGTGGTGAATGGAGTTCAATCCAGTTGGTGGCCGGCCACAAGTGATGTTCCCCAGGGCTCAGTATTGAGGTCACTCCTGTTTAATATCTTTATTAATGATCTGGGCAAAGGGATCAAGTGCACCCTCAGTAAGTTTGCAGATGACACCAAGTTGTGCAGGAGTGTTGATCTGCTTGAGGATAGAAAGGCTCTATAGAGGGATCTGGACAGGCTGGATCAATGCACTGGGGCCAATTGTATGAGATTCAACAAGGCTCAGGGCTGGGTCCTGCCCTTGGGTCACAACAACCCCATGTAATGCTACAGGCTTGGGGAAGAGTGGCTGGAAAGCTGCCCAGCAGAACAGGACCTGGGGCTATTGGTGGAATATGAGCCAGCAATGTGCCCAAGTGGTCAAGAGGGCCAATAGCATCCTGGCTTGTATCAGGAATAGTGTGGCCAGCAGGAGTAGGGAAGTAATCATCTCCCTGTACTTGGCACTGGTGAGGCCATAGCTCAAATACTGTGTTCAGTTTTGGGCCCCTCACTATAAGAAGGGCATTGAGGCACTGGAGCATGTTCAGAGAAGGGCAGTGAAGCTGGTGAGGGCTCTCAAGTCTTACGAGAAGTGGCTGAGGGAACTGGGGTTGTTTAGTCTGGAGAAAAGGAGGCTGAGGGGAGACCTTATTACTCTCTATGACTATCTCAAAAGAGGTTGTAGAGAGGTGGATGTCAGTGCCTTCTCCCAAGTAACAAGCAATAGGACGACAGGAAACGGCCTCAGGTTGCACCAGGGGAGGTTTAGGTTGGATATTAGGAAAACTTCCTTCACCGAAAGGGTTGTCAGGCATTGAACCAGGCTGCCCAGGGAAGTGGTTGAGTCCTCATCCCTGGAGGGTTTTAAAAAGACGGGTAGACAAGTTGCTTAGGGACATGGTTTAGTTGTGGACTTGGCAATGCTAGGTTAACAATTGGACTTGATGAGGGGGAATGGTTTGAAGCTGTGCCAGGGCAGGTTTAGGCTAGACATTAGGAAAAACTTCTTCACCGAAAGGGTTGTCAGGCTCTGGAATGGGCTGCCCAAGGAGGTGGTAGAGTCCTCATCCCTGGAGGTATTTAAAAGAAGGATAGATGAGGTGCTTAGGGACATGGTTTAGTGGTGGGATGGCAGGGTTAGGTTAAAGGTTGGACTCGATGATCTCAAAGGTCTTTTCCAACCAAAGTGATTCTATGATTCTATGATCTTAATGGTATTTTTCAACCTAGATGATTCTGTGATCTCATGCTTATCTGTGCTGTTCTAGCTAAGTAACCAAATACATTTTCTAATAAGGGAAATAAATTTTAAGCAACTGTAAAGGAGAACCCATGTTTTTGTAGTATGCTTATTCTAGATGAGACTGTTTCACCCTTAATCAAAAGCTTACTAAAATACAGGCTTTCAAGAATGCCTGCAAACTGTCCATTTAAAAGTAAGAATCACTTAAGGGGTTCAAGGTGGAAAGCTGAAGAAATGAAACATTAAGAACAAGTATACAAAAGACAAAGTGCAGCTCTTAACTTTGTCAGAATAGCATACGTAATGCCTGTGCTGTTTATTATTCACTTTCTTGGGGAGGAAGGGACCGAGATTGAAAGCAATCTGAAAATAAGGAAATTTCAGATGCTTAGTAGTGCTTCTGTATTTTTTTAATAATTATTAATTAATTTTATGATTAATTAATTTTGTATGCAGTAGAAAGAGTAAATTTGAGATGGGCAAGTTTCTACTTGATACTGAATTTGAGAGTTCAGTTCTGCTGCTTTTTGATATTCAACCAAAGTAAAGCTTTCAAAGAAGTGAGATAAACCATCTCCCACCCCCAAACAGTCCCCTAATAATTTTAAGTTTCTTTTATTAAATTTCTTAAATTTTTCTTGAATTTCTTCCTTGTCTTAAAATTGTGTGCATTGCTATCTTAAGAAATGGTCATGACATACTAATGTCACTGCTGCAGTCACCAACATTAAACGTGTTTGCCTGAGATTAAGCGAACAAGTATTTTTTTCAGTGTTATCTCAGGTTTTTGTACAGAAAGGGAAGAAGCTCTTTTCCACTTATGGTTTGGGAGGTGGCCATGACAGGGCTCATTAATGAAATACCAGGACATCAGAAATCTTGGTAACTTCTATTTTTTCTCTCAGGAATAGTAGAAAATGGGCCTCACAAATTCAGATTTTAACAAAGTAACTTCTTGTCTTGAGGGATGTATTTTGGTGCTGAATTACAGACTTTCTTTTAGTTTAATTAAACAATTTAACTGCTCAAGGGTTTGGGTTTTTTTCCTTTTCTTCAGCTACAACCTAGCCAAAAGATCCTTCCTGATAACATGAATTCCTACCAACTTACCCTTAAATTTCTAACTGGGTTACAGTTTTCCTAAAATATCACTAGGACATAAAAATAGCAGAGTAGGCTAGTTGGTCCAGCATCTTGGTTTCAGCAATTACTTTTATTACATCTTTGAAACAAAGAAACTTAATGTGGATGGTTTTGAAAATATTTTCTCAGAGGAGACATTTTTTTAGTCTCCAAACTTGAAAGGTAGGACTTGGATCCTTTTGAACCCCATATTTTCATTGTGGATATTTATGCCCTTAAAATCTTTCAAAAGAGCAAAAGCTAGCTTAGGAAAACCTTTCTTCAGTTTCATACATTGACCCAGAGAAGAGTGTGTACCTCATTTATCTCAGTCCCTGGAGGGTCTGTGATCTGGATTCTGATGCCCAGAATGTGAGGGAGAGAGAACTTTGTAAATCCTTTAGTCACTTCCTACCTTCCTTCTGAGGAAATGCAGCAAAAAGCAGACAGTCATGGTCTCTGCACTTGAGTATGCCAGTAAATTTCCCATATAGAAATTACTGCTGAATGCAGTAACAGATTCAGAACGTTTAAATAAATCATTCTTAAATCCTATAGGATACTTCTTTATGGCATCTTGGGACAAAAAACTCATATTCTTCCATAGTTTATTCTACATTAAATATGTCTCTCTTTGGAGGACTCTGGTTGTTGAGCAGTGCATTAATTCAAATCCCTTGAGATAAATTTCAGAGGGATTCAGAAATGAGTAGGTATCAAACAGGCTTTAAGTAAGGAAATTTGCAAGAAGAGAAGGGATGCTTGATCCTAAGTGAGTGAGTCTCCCAACTAAATAAAATGCTCAGATTTTAGCAGTTTTCATTGTTGCCTAGGGTTAGCGTGAGCAATGCTTTTGCTCTGTAGTGACTGAACAAAGGAATGGTGAATTTGGAATGGTCATCATCTGTAGTACCCATAATAAAATCAAATAAATACCTGGGAAGAGAAGCAAGACTGACTGCACACCAAAAACTGTTGTGTGGTATTATTAGGGTTTTTTTAAATAGAAATTAGTAACTTAATTATAGCAGCTCTTCTGTTGCTGTTCTTTACAGTGGTTGTGTGGCTTTAAATGCAAGCTGTGTTAGGTTGAAGATAGAATTGGAGAGTACTGTGTAAATATTCCTTTTCTTTGAGTGCATGCAGTAGGTTTTGATACTGTTAGCTTGTAATTTATATTACAGTAGTGTTGCGAGACTACAGTCCCTTCGTGTTGCATACTGAATTCTTAGGGGTTTAATGAGAGAGTTTATGATCTAGAGGAGATGGAGAGCACCTCCAACAAAAAATACAGGGCAAAACATAATCTTCTAGTAAATCTATAGACCTAAGAATTACAGTGTCAAAAATTCTGGAAAGTGTGTCATTCTACAGTACTGTCAGCTGGTCTGAGAACAGAGTAAACAGGGCTTTTATTAAACCACTGGTTTTCATATGCAAGTTCAGTTGTATTCATACCAGTAGGAAACACTAATTTTTATATAAACTTTGGCAATTATCAGTTCTGATCATATAATAATAATAATAAAATAATACTGTCTTCTGTTTTCTCCTTACTGAAAGGAGTTCGAAAATACAGAAGTAAAATGAAAAGGAGGGCAGGAACAAATGTTAGCATTTCGGATTGCAAGCTAAAGTGTAGGTCAGTAAGGAAGAACACAGAGCAGCTGTAATTACTTTTTGAGGAGATTCCAAAGTTCTATTACTAATTTTTAGTCCAGGGTCATTATAGAGTGTGTTAAAAGTAGTACATAATTATGGCTCAGTCTTTCTTCCTTAACCGTCTGCAGCTTAGATGGAAGTCACATAAGTATTTTGATATTTAAAGTTGGAAACCCCACATTTCTTTGACACAGGTCATACTGAGAAGCATTTGTACATGATTGCTTGAGGGACTAATGGAGTTGTGTGGGAGAACCTAAAAGCTTGGGTGTTTTGACCTGAATAGTATTTAGTATCGCTGATCTGCATGTCGAGTAGAGAACTCAGTTTGACTTCCATTGGTGAAGAATAGGGTTTACAAAAAACATTAATGAGAGAGGGTAGAATGTGGCATTGGAATTTCTGCATTTTCAAAGTGGAACTCTATTTCAAATAATTTCTTTTTTCCAGAGCGTACCAAAGATGAGAAACAAGATAAATAACATGCTTAGGTAAATGCTCCCAGTCCAAGTAATTAAAGTATTATTTATTAAACTACTGAGATTACAGAGCATTTTAATAAATATTAAACAGCGTGAAATTTCTGTGCGCTACAGGGTTGATGTGGTGTGTGTCCTAGTAAAAACTACAAAAATGGAAATATTTCTAATTACTATTAAGTGGAAATTATAAGCAGAAATTTCAAAGGATTAAGATTGGGTATTGTTATGGATAGACAAAAGTAAGCATAGGCCTCTGTTGTGACAAGTGTAAACGACTGTATTGTAAACCACCAGAAAGCAGTGGGGAGAAGGAAGCTGAAGGTAGCTTAGTTGTGCTCCTCAGAAGTAGTAATTTTTCCACTTACGTGTTATTTAAACGCTGCTTTCAGGTAAATCAGTAAGATGTTAAGAGGAAAATAATCTAAAACCCGAGAGGCTAGCTCTTAGTGCTTAGTGTCTTCACTGCTTTTGGAACCGTTCCCACTAATTTCTTGCATGTATGTCATGTGGTTAGAGTAAAACCTAAGTAATTACAAGCACTGATCCAGACTTGTGGAGAATATGGAAGGGTGGTCTTTAGCTAAAGAGAAAATGACAGGCCAGGAGGCCCTGGGTACAAACTGCTGAAACAAAGGAGGCTTTGCCTGAATGTAAGGAAGCACTTCACTGTGAGGGTGACGGAGCGCTGGTGCTGGCTGCTCAGAGAGGCTGTGGAGTGTCTAACCTTTGAAGATACTCAGAAGCTGTCTGGATGTGGTCCAGGGAAACTGGCTGTAGGTGGCCCTGCTTGAGCAGTGGGGTTGGACAAGATGACTCCCAGAGGTCCCTTCCAACCTCAGCCATTCTGTGAAATAAAAACAGCTTTGTGCACCAGCAGCTTGGGGGATTTGTTGCATTTATCATCTGGGGAGAAGTCACAGTCTTTGAAGAATGTTAAACTTGGACAAAGGTATGTATTTGTGACCTCAATAATGCAAAAGTATCCCTCTCCAGAAAAATAAGATCTGAAATTCAGTAGGGACAAATTTAAGTTGAGAGATAAATGTTGTGTTGAAGAATTTAAATAGTATATCTAGCCAAGAATGAAAACAGTTATGTAGGCTACTTGACAAGTTGATCTTTTTCAGCATAACATTTCCCAAAGCAGTTTGTTATCCTTTGGCATCACAGTGCCACAATATTTATACAGTGATGTTACTTGCTTCCATGAAGGAATGTTTTGGGGTGGGGGGGAGATGACTCCCAGAGGTCCCTTCCAACCTCAGCCATTCTGTGAAATAAAAACAGCTTTGTGCACCAGCAGCTTGGGGGATTTGTTGCATTTATCATCTGGGGAGAAGTCACAGTCTTTGAAGAATGTTAAACTTGGACAAAGGTATGTATTTGTGACCTCAATAATGCAAAAGTATCCCTCTCCAGAAAAATAAGATCTGAAATTCAGTAGGGACAAATTTAAGTTGAGAGATAAATGTTGTGTTGAAGAATTTAAATAGTATATCTAGCCAAGAATGAAAACAGTTATGTAGGCTACTTGACAAGTTGATCTTTTTCAGCATAACATTTCCCAAAGCAGTTTGTTATCCTTTGGCATCACAGTGACAAAATATTTGTACAGTGATGTTACTTGCTTCCATGAAGGAATGTTTTGGGGTGGGGGGTGGGGTTTTTCCCCCCCTCAAGCTTTGAATTGTCAAAAGAGAACTCTTTCCAAAACCAAAGAGTAATGTAAAGCGCTTCAGTTTTCCAAGCATCCATAGTTCTAGTCTAAGTAGGGAAAAGCTATATTTATAATAACCATTTCAGAAATGTCACCTCTTAATAGAAATGAGGATGTAAATTTTTAGGACTCTTTGTTTCTAGAGTGAAAACGTGAGCATTACAATTGGGCTGTAATGTAGCTTCTTCAAAATTTGTCCTCATTATTGTAAAGGATACTTGCCCAATTTGTTTCACTGGGCTTATGCAATTCCATTTTTTCTTGTCCATGCTTGCTCATACCATGTTTCGTGATGCTAAGAGCCAGATGGGCTTTATAAAAAAAAAAAAAAGTTGCAGTTCAGTAGCAGAAGCAAGTTGCTGTAATGCTGGCTTCTATGACCTCTGCTTCGGCTGTAAATCTTGAGAGCTTGACAAGAAGTGAGCAGCGACAGAAGGCTGAGGGACAGAAGGCTGGCTGATGGGCTCGGCCACTGGTCTTAGGGCTGCCTCGGAGCTGTTCTGGGTCAGGTCAGAGCAGCTTGAGGCGATCTAGTATGTGCTGCCAGTTTGAATTCAGAAGAATGAATGCCGCAGGTCTCAAAAGTCTTGGGCAATGTTAAAATGCTGATTGCTGTGCAGTCCCATTAGAAGTGTCTCTGGTAGATGCACTGTCAGTGGTAGCTTCCCCAACTTGATTCACTGGACTGAAAATTAGAAGCACAGTGCTCACTGAATAGAGCATAGAGGAGTTTCCTGTTGGTCGTATATATGCTTTGGTGGATACTGTAACACAATTGTACAGATTGGCGTGCTGGCCTACCCTACTGAACTGTTGCAGTCATGCCTGAAAAAGGTGTGTATCTTCTAACTGGGAGGGTAGGAGAAAAACTCTAGCTACCAGAGCTATGCATTTCAAGGAGAACTGTTGTGCCTAAGGAAACCCAAATCTTAGCTACTGCTGCTGAGCCAATTTTTACTACAGTTTTCACCAAAAAGTGTTTTCGTCAATGAGAAAATTCAACCTCATGAACCAACTTTCATCATACATGACAGGAAAGATCTTCTGTTTCCTGCAAAAGAAAAAGTCTGAGAGGAATAGGTACAAACAGTCTGCCCTACTAGAAGGCTCTGATAATAATACCTTTCTGTGATTTGCTCCAGTTCTGCTTGCTTTATCTCTGGGACTGGTTTTTTTCAACCGTATCAGTACCTAGTAGATTAGATATCTGAGGTTTCCTTTATGGAAGAACGAGAGCATTGGGGAAGTGTACCTCCTTTTGTGGCATCTAGGAATGTGTTCAGAAAATGTTTTCATTGGGTCTGACCTAGGCTGAAGTTCAAATATGTGTGCCAAAAAAATTAGCACGAAACTCCTGAAATGAGATCGTAGCTCTTGATTATTTTTTTTGCCAGGGGTTGGGGACTAATACAAGATTACACTTCAAGTTGAGAGCAAGTGTTTGCATAATGTATATTCTACAGGAGGAACAAAATCTCTTTATGCTGGAGCGTGAAGTGTTTCTTAATTACAGCCTTATTTCATTCTTCTAAGCTTCGTAAGAACTCGGATTCCTTCCAACTGACTCATTGATTTGAACTCTTCCATGCATCATCTTACCATTTAAAGGCCTTTACTTGGTAGCAGTCATCTCTGTATACTAAGGGATGTATTACTGTAACAGTCTCTCATCTAATAGATGTCTCCTCAGTTGCAAAATAACACATTCGGGAGTTCTCTGTAAGAGTCCCCTTTTCTCTGATGGCCATTTTTAGTGTAATTTTGAGCCGTTAGAAGCTCTTAGAGGCCTATCAGTAGTTAACTGATATGTACCTTGTAGAGAATGAAGAGTTTTAATAATTCAAGACAAGAGTTGTCTATTATATCTGGGAAGAAGTTTTAATTATTCCCAGAATATACTGAAGTGCCTGGTGCTTATATTCAGCTATGCACGTGGAACGTTTTCTTCAGCTGGTCTTCAGTTTTGGACTTGTGTCCTGTTTTGAATTTTGTCATGTTGGAAATTGCAGCTTTTTGCTACTGCAGAAGTTGTTTCCTGGAATACTATTATTAAAGAAAATGCTATGTATTTATAAAAGGTGTTCTCAAAAATTATGTATTTTGACTTTTGTGTCTTCACAGAATCATTCTCATGACCACTTACTAGACACTAGTGACTCAAGAAAACAACAAGCTAATCAGCACAACTACCGTACAAGATATGCAGTAGAAGAAACTGCAAGGCCTGCTGAAGAGTTAGAAAATGGACACAGTTCCTCAGACGTAAGATCTTTATTCATGAGGCAATCTTCTATATTCCATTTCTACTCATTAAGCTCTTGCTTCAGCTAATAAAACATTGTTTCTAGTGGAAATTCAGGTTATGTTTTTCATTGTGCTTTTTTTCCCCACTGCTTTTAAAAATTGATACTGAATTAGGTTTTCACATGGTATTGTATTAGTTTAGTTTTGACTAAACAGCAACTGACAAGAGGGAGAAATGCTCATTTGTAATGGCATGTTGTAAAATATGTGTGTACAATGTTAAATCATCCCTATATTTGAGTCTAATCAGTATGGCCCATTTGGCCTATCGATATGGTCACTGGCTCCAGGTGGCCCTGCTTGAACAAGGAGATTGGACAGTATGACCTCCAGAGGTCCCTTCTAGCCTCAACCATTCTGTGCTTCTGCAGCTGCAGTGGAGAAAAGAGTAATGAGTTTATAAGGTTCGTACTAGGGCTTTTTTTTATATTAATTGTAAAGATGTAGAAATACTACATTGAAAAGGGCTGGAAGTAACTTTCCAAAAGGTAAGCTAACCTTTTTAAATGGAGATTGAGAAGCACTCATGTCTCCACTGACTGTATGTTAAAAAAAAAACGTTGCTCTACACTGTGCATCTGTCCAAGCATAGATATGTTCTTAGTTCACTTAATTAAGCCCGTTAAAAAGTAAACTAATTGTCTGCAAACTAAAATGCCTTTTTAACAACACAGAGCTTTTATAATGCTGTAAGTTTATAACACATATAAATCCTAGAAGAATATTAGTCGTATTGTCATGGATTATAATTTTTTTGAGTTACAAAGAAAATGCTTTCTTTTTCCCTCCTGCCTTTTTAGGAAGGAGAAGTAGTTGTTGCCAGTGGTGGAACATCAGAAGATGACGAAAGAGCATGGCACAGTGATGGCAGTTCTAGGTAAGTGACAGTATGCCTTACAGAGAAAAGTCCTGCTGATAAATTTTAAATAATCCTTTTTGTAAGCAGCTAATTAGTAATAACTAAAACTAAAAGAAAAGACAAAAAATAACATAGTGGGCTATATTACTAACTAAAATTTAGGGAAGGTTTCATCCTTGTTTTCCAGAAGAATTGTTTCTGACTGGTTTTGCAGGAGACTTATTCTTTGGAGGCACACACATACTTCAGGCATGTGGTAGCAGTTCCCTATGATTGTCAGTCTGAGCTTTGTGACTGCCTCTGCTAACCCTTGGTTTGCCATTAGAGCGCAAAGATTAAGGTGGCTTCAACTCATCCTTTGTTTCTTCTTTAGCAGATTTTTTTGGTTAAATTTTTGTTCGAAGCTATTCAAAACCAGAAGTCCTGAGAAAAATATCCAGACTTTTAACATGTGTCATCTTGAATTGAGCAAGTGAACAGTGGATTCACTTCTAGTGATGCTAGGAGTTAAGCTTATTATAAGATTGAATGATCTCAAGGCTTTTGGTTTGCTACATTTAAATTGTAGATAGAATATAGGGGCTTAGGCACTGGTTTTAACTATTAAAATACTGTTATTATCTAGACTGTTAACTATAATCTTGTATTGGGTTGCATTCTGTAATCCAATGTACTCTGAATTATTTTTTAACTTTTTTTTTAATGTCTTTTTTTTCTTTGGCATATCATATGTAGTGACTATTCTAGTGATTATTCTGACTGGACAGCAGATGCAGGAATCAATTTGCAACCGCCAAAGAAAATTCCTAAAATTAAAACAAAGAAAGCAGGAAGTAGTTCAGAGGATGAAGAAGGACCTGAAAAACAAAAGAAGCAAATTAAAAAGGAAAGGAAAAAAGGGATTGAGGAGAAAGATGGACCATCAACATCACCAAAGAAGAGGAAACCCAAAGAGAGAAAACAAAAGGTTAGATGTTCTTTGTATATTACAGGTTGCTCGCTCCTACAGTCTTAGAAAGAATTTAATGAGTGGTTCAATTATGTGTACATATTAATATTGTCTACTTTGAAAACATATCATGACTTTTACTAGTAATAAATGAGAACTACTGACTCTAGTAAGTCAAATGATACAGATTGCTGTGTTTATACACTTTATAAATATGGTTCATTTCACTTAAGGAATACTTCTAATGTCCTTAACACCATCTTTTCTCAGACCAGAAACTTCCTTTCTGTGGATGTTTTGAGTATTGGTATAACATATGTGCCTGTATTTTTCCAGCTGTACTGACTGTCTCCCTGCTTCATTGCAGTTTCTTTTAGGTCTGCACAATTACATTGGTTTTTTCTGTCAATTCCATGATGTATGATGTTTGCATTATGCTTGCCACTACACTGCCATCAAGGGGAATTTCACTTGATCAGGGTTTTGTTGTGGTCTGTGTTTTGTTTGCTTTCTAATATAACCATTACATTCCATTTTAGATCAGTACATGGAAATTTTCAGTGACTTTTGTTATTTTCCAGTGTGTTCTGGTTTTCGGGGGCGGGACGTGTTTCTTTTTAATTAAATGTTAGATCAGAAAACTCAGGTTCTTCATTCCTCATTTACAGAGACTAGAAGTGATCTGTCTGGTAGATGCTAACTGGTTTCATAAGCTTATAGCTTCTTTTCTTGCATTACCCAAGGAAACTGTGTCACCTAAATAAAGAATAACTGTATTTCCTTTATTTATAAGATTAGGAGTCCTCAGCATTCCTTAAGACGATTATTTCAGTATTTTGGCCCTCATTAGAAGGTAGACTGACAAAACAGCTGCTTTAATATGCAGGTTGGCATAGTATCAGCTTTACTGTGACTCTTTGGCAAGACATGCAGGATGTTAGGTGGTAGTCTTTATTCTTCGATTAGGCTACTTTTTGTTTATTGTACACAGTTGTTGTTTGTAGTGTCAATATTATCTTGGTATTTACGCAGTCTGAAACCAGAAGGAAGGTATGAGATCAGGAAAATAAATGGGTGGGGGTGTTTAATGGTTGAAAGCTGTAGTTTAGCTTTTTATTATAAAATACAAGACTGCCTGACAGCCTAGTATTTCCACTTAGATTAAAGCTGAACTGGTTGTTTTGGGAATCTTGCATCCATTTTTGGTTGCAGTTATTGAGATGCAGGAGGTCTTTGATTACAAACATGTCAGGCTTAGGTATTTCAGATTTTTAAAGATGACCTGCTCTGTTCTTGAATCACAAGAAAATATTAGGCTGGAAGAAATATCGGAAAATCTTCCCTCTGCCCCCAGGTAGGATTAAATTATACCTGTCATTCCTGAAAGATGTTTGTCTTTGAAGCTTCTTGTGGTGGAGATTCTACCTCCTTATTGGGCAGAGAGTTCACAGTCCTCACTGGTAGAAAGTTCTTCCTGTTTCCTGAATCTGAATCAAAATTGGGGCTTTCTGTTGAGGAAAGAAGTTATGACCACCTTTGTAACTAGGCACAGAATCTTAGGACGTAAGAAAGGAGTAGAGAAAGAATGTCATTCTTCTCTATTAATGCATGGGCTGTTGAGATCTTGAATGGTGGGTACATTCCCCCTCCACTAAAATCAATCTAAAAAATAATACAGCACCAAAGAAGGGCACTAAAGGAGCACCCAGGAAGATCAAAGGGTACAGAATAATTGGGGGGGAGGAGGCAGGCACAAAGAGGCTCACTCTGAGGAGGGAGAGAGTTTGGAGGAGATACAATAAAAAAGCTTTTCTAAAACGATGAATAGTTTAGAAATTAATAAATGCAGAATTCCTTCCTTACTTTGTTATGGTGAGATGTAACACCCAATGACACAGACATGAAGCTCAAAAAGGAGCCCTTTCCTCATTCAACCCCCACCGAAATCAAACAAAAACCTCAAACCACCTGAGCACATAATCAGGTTGTGGAACTAATTGCTATAGGATTTAGTAGAGTTTCAGAAATGATTAGACAAATTCACTGGGACTAGTATCTTCCTGATTGTTAGCTGTGGTGGCCTGAATTGAGGCTTGGCTTCTAGAGGGTCTTAAACTGATATTAATGTGTGAAGTTACAGCAAGGGAAGATTTTTTTTTTGTTTGTTTGTTTGTTTAAAGGCTATTTCTTATTACCTTCCCATAGTTAACCAATGAGCTAGACAGACTTTGCTCTGACACCGTGCATCAGTTTTTCACAAGGCAGACCTGCTTGAAATCCACAAGGTGCTTCTATGTCAGTGATTTATTGCAATGGAGAGGTTCTGTTATGATTTTTTTGTTTGTTTTCAATTGTGTGTATGGCTCTTCCTGTGGTGCACGCTGGTGCTCCAGTGGTGCACTCAAAGCAGTTCCCATCCTGGTGGAACCACATTTGAATTTGTGCAATGGAGCTATGCTTGGAGTATCCCATCTGCAGTCCGGGAATGCATGGTCTTCCATCAGTGGCTATATGGAGTGGATTTCTGTACAACTGTCCAAAGTTGCTTTCGATACGTGCACAGGATGCTGTTAGTAATTTCAAAGCAACCTTGCTTAGAAGGTTGTACAAAAACCTGCTTTATCTGGCTGATTAGGTATAGACGTGCAGTGTGCACCTAGGACCAGCAACTACATTAAACTTCATTACTTATAAATAAATGATGTGGACATACAATCTGAAAAGGCAGTTACACAGCCCATTGTAGTAAATACTCCAGTAGGTAACATGGATGTGCCCAGTCCGGGTCATTTCCACATGCTTCACCTCTGTTTTTGCTTGTTAGTCTCTTCCTTCTCATTTTGCGGGGTTCCTTAGTTGGAGGCAGCTGTATAGTTGTAGTGGCTTATTTGGGCCAAGGCAATGGTGTGAATTTGGTTAAAGAGAATGGCATATTTCAGTTTTATCTTTTTGGGCATGTAACATAGTTACTGGAGTGTTAATAAATTCAGTCTTTTTTTGAAGAGTCCCACCACCACTACCCCAAAACCAACAAACTAAAAGGAAAAAAAACAACAACACCAAAACAATCTAAAAAACCTACTTAGTCTTTCAGATTATTAACGGTTTTGGTCTTGGTGTTACTGTAAGCAGTTAGGTAAGATTTATCTTTACGCTGGCAATAATTTCCTTTTTACATAAAATCTACTTAAGAAATGGCAGTTGATTTTAATAAATAACTTCCCAAAATGCAAGGCTTCCCCAAATGTTAGTTTATTCATATTAATCTTCTGTGTGCATTTTTTTGCAGAGGCTGGCTGTAGGAGTTCTGACAGAAAATGGTTTGACACTGGAAGAATGGCTGCCTTCAGCATGGATTACAGACACTGTTCCTCGTCGGTGCCCATTTGTGCCACAGATGGGGGATGAGGTACTGCATTTTTTTTCCTCCGTGTTCTTGCTTCTTTCAGCTTGTCTTTGCTTATTTTATTTTCATTGGTGCATTTTTTCCAGATATTTAATACCATTTATTATCAGAATATTTTGGATTTTCTTCAAAACATTGTTTGATCTGGCTAAAATTTGCTTTTGCATCCTTCAGTCTTTCCCATACTTAAAAATATTCTGCAGTGTTGCTTTGACTTTTTTTTTTTATTCCATGCTGTTGCAGTAACATTCCTTCTTGTATTATGTTCAGTGTCTTACATGACACGTGTATACAGGCTGTGTGAGATGCTTTATCTAGTGAAACTAGTCCTTAGTTGTAGAGCATCTTGTACACTGAAGAATGGGTAAGAATTTTTTTTTTTTTTTTTTGAAAACTTCAGTTTGAGCCTTGAAGTAAAAAACAGGAATCAAACCTTTGGGGGGAGGGTGGATATTTTGTGTTGTTTCTTTTTAAAATCTATTTATTCTGAAGAAAATCTCTGATACTATCTTTTTAATTTGTGTTTCTGATTATCAGAAAACTTCTGCTGGTCTCTTACAACAGAAAACCACAGGAGAAGTTTTGTATATATGTATTTTATACAAACTAGACTGTAAACACTTTGTAAGCATGGCCCAGATGTCTCAAAATACAGTAGCAAAAGGACACCCACCAATTTTCTACTTTGAAATATATCGCATGTGAACATTATACAGTAAATTGTATGAATAAGTAGTGTCTGGTAGGAGGCAGTCTTGAAAACCAGAATCTGCATGTTTCCTAAAATCCCCTCAGGTTAAAATAAGAGGAAATAGCTGGCTAATGCTGTAATGTGTAGTCTGTTGGCTCTTCAGGCCAACAGCAGAGCGTTTCTGAGGTACTAAACAGAGTTCTTGTACAGTTCCTACCTTCAGAATGCAGTTGGAGAAATAATGGACATGGTGGCAAAGTTGATTAGCTTTGGTCTTGAGCTAAAGCAGTTTGTAGGTACCGCCTTAGCAACTAAATTGGGAGCAGAGGTTGTGTGTGCAAGCAGTTTTGTTCTTACTGGATCACTTCACTTACACAGTTCACAGCACAGCTATGCAAAAATTACGTCGGTATTGTGAGTGAGTGAGGGAAGGAGCATTTGAAGTCAAGAGTTGCAACTGGAGAAAATGCTTATGTATTATTACCCTCCAGCAAGCATGTTTTGGAGACTGTGCTATTCAAAAGATCAAGTCCAAATAAATATATTTGGTGCCCAATACCATCTGGATACAGTGAAGCAGCCAAGGATTTATCTGTACCGTATTACCCAGGAGACTTTTAACATTGGATCGGTTCAGTGAGATAAACTGGTGTGTTTGGTTTGGCACCTGCTGAATAGTTTGTGCATTATGTACTAGGAATATCTAAGTAGGCTGAATTCTTTTGCTGAAAAATGGTTTATGTTAGTGAACAGGAAATTTCCTGTCATGTGCCGAGAAAGTAGGAGTAGCTGCACCAATAGAGTACGTTTGCAGTCAAGCTGCTCTGACTAAAATTCCGTCTCCCATAATTACCCTCCCCAGATTTGCTTATGATGTGAGAAGAAGCTATTCATCTAGAAAGTTACTTTTGAGATTCACAGAAATAAAAGATCAGTTTAATTAGAGAAATGTGATGAGAAGAGGTCTCATGTGGCCTTCGAACATTTTGGTGGATGGTGGGTATGTTTTACAAGATTTGGGAGGAGAGATATTTCAAATTTGTTCTCTTACAGCTGTACAAACAAGTAAGAAAAAACAGTAGTGCTATATTTAGTTATACTCAGTGCATAAGAATAGCATGTACCATCCCTTTTCCCTTTCTGAATACTGCCATATACAGATCTTTGTCATGTGTCTTGAGGAACAGTGGAAACACAGAGGGATGGGTCTGCAGTTTCCTTGTCTGATTGTTGAAATACAGTGTGTATTCGTTGGAGTATTCTGCCATTAACACGATAAAGAACAGTTTTGCCTGGGTACTAAAACAAACATGCAGAAGTAGGAATTTATCAAGATTAAAAATACAATTTCCTGGAAAATAGGCATAAATTCTTTTTTCCACCGATATCTTTCTTATTTGTTCTTCTGCCAGAAGATGCAATGCTTAGAGCCACTTACAAAATAAAAATGTTTCACTTCTGTGAACAGGGGCTTGACTTTTGGTAGAGGTTTAGCAGAAACAGTAAGTGTAGGAGGAATTGTTTGTAGCCAGAACCACTAAGTGGATTTTTTTGTTTTGATTCACTGGAAGGTACAGGGAACCATTGTCACAATGTTGAAAGTGTAATTTGAATTGGTGTTATTTTAGACCTGTCTCTGTGGCCTCTGTTCCTTTTTCCGCCAGTTAGATTCGGACAGTGCATGGGAGATTCTTGGTGCTTTCCTGCCTTCTGTAACTACTGTGCATCTCTTCCCAGTGGGGATATTGTGCATGTCAAATATTCTGAAAAACAAGATTTTAGAAAAATTGTGATGCAGAGTCCTCCTCCAGTTTAAAACAAAAAAAATTGCCATATGATGTAAGACAGTTCAGTTAATGTAGAAGTTTGACAGACACTTGTTTATAATGTCTGTTGTACAACAGTTTTGCAAAGAATGTGGAAATACAAATGTTAGTGTGTTTATTTGTATAGCTGTATTTTAAAACTTACTGAGGGCTTTTCACTCTGCTTTTTTTTTTCTTAGACATTTAGGCTATTGTTCCCTCGTCCTACTTGATGAGTATCTCATGTTTGTGGCTTGGGGCACTTTTAGAGGATTTTTTTTTTTTTTTTTTTATTTGGAATGCATCGTATCTGGAATACAGCTGTTTATCAGATACTTGTTCTAATTAATTTGAGGAACCTCTGTTTCAAATTTAGCTACATTCCTTGAATATATGTTTAACATTTTCAGCTTACTACTTCATTACAGTGATGGTTTATAACAAAAACATTCATCCACATTGGTGTCATGTACAACAGGATCAAAGTAAAACTAATAAGACTCTGGATGGCTGAACCATGGAAAGTTATAGTGGAAGGATTTGAAAAATTCTAATAAGCACTTGAAACGTCTATTTTCAGTTTACTCATGTCTTTGTTAGGCTGTTTGTTCAGTGGTATGGAAGCAAACACCAAAATCTTAGCAGAACAATAACAAGCAGCTGAATTTTCTTTCTAGAATACGTTTCTTGTTGAGAAAAAGATATGATTAGCCAGATAGTGAATTCAGTGATACTTGACTGTCATTTTAGGGATTTCCTACAGTGATGAACAACCAAGTGGATTAGTGGAATTCATGTTGCTGCGATTGAATTGTTCTGTAGTGCGATGATAATTGGATGGTTTTGTTACTGATTTTGTTTTAGTCTGGTGTGTGTAATTTAGGATATTTTGCTCATAGGTAAAATGATGTTTTAAATCTTTCCTGCTTTTTCTGTAAATGTTTCTATGATACCTGCTTTAATTGTCCACCACTTAATTTTTCGAGACCTGTGACTTTTGCAGGAAAACAAAGTGGAAAAAAGTTGATGATAAAATAGAAAGTACGGCAGTGATATGCTAGCATTTCAATTCTTCAAAGTCTCTGTTAGATAACTATCACACTTCACTTCTAGGTCTACTATTTCCGACAAGGTCATGAAGCATATGTTGTAATGGCTAAGAAGAACAAAATATATAGTATTAATCCCAAGAAACAACCATGGCATAAAATGGAATTACGGGTATGAGTTCTTTTTCATTTTGTTTGGTATCATAATAATAACAAAGGGTTGGAAACTACTGAAAGAAGATTGTTGGTACAGATGTTTCTAAGGTTGTGGTCTTTAATATTTTAAGATAAGGGGAAAAAGTTAACTTAAATAGTCAAATCAAATGAGACCTGAAGCTGCACTACTTTATGCATCTGCTTGAGCAGATGAGGTGGTTACGCTTCATAGCAAAATATTTTTCAAGCAAGTTACATTGTGAAATAATAGCTTGTTTTGAAAGACTAAATTTCAGATACTTGATTTTCAACATGTTCTGGCAGAAATCTGGTCTTTTCTGTATACACATATTTTCATGTTTCAGAAAGTTATTATGGTCATCTTAACTTCAGTGGTGGTACATAACATTTTCTTTATTCCAGGAGCAAGAGCTGATGAAAATAGTTGGGATTAAGTATGAAGTGGGATTGCCTACTCTCTGCTGTCTTAAACTAGCTTTTCTTGACCCTGATACGGGTAAACTAACTGGAGGATCATTCACCATGAAGTAAGGAAAACAAGCTTATATTCGAATTAGGGGCTTCCTTGTGGGCAGGTAGGGGGATGAGGTTGAAAGTTAAGAGATGCCATTACTGTTGTGCCTTCAGCTTTTGCTTTTGAAGTGTTGAATTCAAAGTGTTAATTTTTTATGTAAGTGCTTTACTTTATGCTTTTGCTGTTTTATCGCTTAATAGTTGTGTGTTCTGTTGTAATTAGGTACCATGATATGCCAGATGTCATAGATTTCCTAGTTTTGAGGCAGCAGTTTGATGATGCAAAACACAGGCGATGGAATATAGGTGAGTTGTGTGGGGAGTTTTTTGGAGTGGTTGGTTGTTTTTTTTGTTTTTCTAAGTGTCTACCAATTTTCATGACAACTTATTAAAAAATAGGTTTTGGTAAATAAATCCTAACACTGTGCTGAAATCGGAGAGTAAGCTCTGTCCATATTTGGGTGTGGAGTCCTACTTTGTCCTTGACTGAAGCTACAGCAAGCAAACAAAATACTGAAAGTGATCTGTAAAAGAAAGTGCAAAGGAAATCTCAGTTGTGTGTTTGCAGAGAGGAATTAAGAATACTTTTTAGAAATTGGTGCTTATTGGTAACTGGTAACTTACTGTAGCCTATGTATTGCTCATGTCCCTCTTCTTTTGGATTGAAGGCTCTCTTGCAACTGCATTGAAACTAGTTGGGGGTGGGTTTTTTAATTATTTTTTTTTTTCAATTTTTGAAAATATCTTCTCTACTGTCTGAAATTTGTGATCTCTAGATTGTACAAAGGGTATGCCCTTCCCATCTTTTTATACCTGTTTGAATTCTGTTCTAAACCCAATATGGTTTAGCTTCACTGAAGTGTATATAATAATATTTCTGTGCCATATGATGTGGGGATGTTTTTGATTTGTTTTACTTTGCACAGGCTTAGTTATTTCAAAGGGCTGGATGCTGGTGAAGGTCCATGTGACAGGCATGTCCTCCAGTCAGATCTATTTCCTAGTCATGTTTTCAATATGATAACAAAGATCCCCTTTCAGCAATGAAATCTAACTAGGGGATGAAGAAGGAAAGAGACCGGCGTGGTTGAGACAAGAGATGCTGGTCAAACTAAGGAGGAAGAGGGAACTGCACAGGCAGTGGAAGCAGGGGCAGGCATCCTGGGAAGAGTTACAGGGATGCAGTCCGGTTGTGTAGGAATGGGGTCAGGAAGGCCAAGGCGCGGCTGAAGCTAAACTTGGCTAGGGATGCAAAGAATAATAAGAAGGGTTTCTACAGGTATATCAGCCAGAAAAGGATGGTTAAAGGAAGCATACTCCCGCTGATCAGTGAGACCGGCAAACTCGTAACAGCAGATGAGGAGAAGGCTGAGGTACTCAACACTTTTTTGCCTCAGTCTTCACTGGTAACCTCTCTCCTCACCCCTCCTGAGTCGATGGACAGCATGAGGGGGACCAGGACAGTAAAACCCCTCCCGCCCTGAATGCACATAAGTCCATGGGACCTGATGAGATGCATCCCAGAGTCCTTAGGGAATTGGCCGATGTAGTCGCCAAGCCCCTCTCCATGCTATTTGAAAAGTCATGGCAGTCAGGTGAAGTCCCTGGGGACTGGAAAAAGGGAAACATTGTGCCCATTTTCAAAAAGGGTAGAAAGGAAGACCCTGGGAACTACCGACCTGTCAGCCTCACCTCTGTACCCAGGAAGACCATGGAACAGATCCTCCTAGAAGCTATGCTAAGGCACATGAAGGCCAGGGAGGTAATTCGAGATAGCCAGCATGGCTTCACCAAGGGCAAGTCCTGCCTGACGAACCTAGTGGCTTTCTGTGATGGTGTGACAGCATCAGTGGACAAGGGAAAACCAACAGACGTCATCTATCTGGACTTCTGCAAAGCCTTTGACACGGTCCCCCACAACATCCTTCTCTCTAAATTGGAGAGCTATG
>NW_009260763.1:1907300-1943869 GCF_000687185.1 Egretta garzetta
TGAAAAGCTGGACATGAGCCGGCAATGTGCGCTGGCAGCCCAGAAGGCCAACCGTACTCTGGGCTGCATCAGGAGAAGCGTGGCCAGCAGGTCGAGGGAGGTGATTCTGCCCCTCTGCTCCGCTCTGGTGAGACCTCACCTGGAGTACTGCGTCCAGCTCTGGAGCCCTCAGCACAAGAAGGACATGGAAGTGTTGGAACGGGTCCAGAGGAGGGCTACAAAAATGATCCGAGGGCTGGAGCACCTCTCCTATGAGGACAGGCTGAGAGAGTTGGGCTTGTTCAGCCTGGAGAAGAGAAGGCTGCGGGGAGACCTGATTGCGGCCTTTCAGTACCTGAAGGGGGCCTATAGGAAAGATGGGGAAAATCTTTTTAGTAGGGCCAGCAGTGACAGGACAAGGGGTAATGGTTTTAAACTAAACCAGGGTAGGTTTAGACTGGATATAAGGAAGAAATTCTTTACAATGAGGGTGGTGAAACACTGGAACAGGTTGCCCAGAGAGGTAGTGGAGGCCCCATCCCTGGAAACATTCAAGGCCAGGTTGGACGGGGCTCTGAGCAACCTGATCTAGTTAGCAGTGTCCCTGCTCACTGCAGGGGGGTTGGACTAGATGACCTCTAGGGGTCCCTTCCAACCCAAAACATTCTATGATTCTATGATGAGAAAGCTGCATTATGACAAAACAGATCCTCTAAGGTGGTGGGGTTTTTTTGGGAGGTCAGGAAATGCTTATGTTCTCACTCATAAGAACAGCCTTGGATTGTCCCTGAAACTTAAAAGATTAAGCAAGTATTACTGATTGTTCAGAGTTCAGGATGTACTCTCTTACCCTAAGAGCGAATTGTATATGATGCCGTGTTTACAGAATTCTAGGTACTGTTGGGTCCTTTCCAGTATCTCAGTATATTCTGTGAAGTGACATACTCCCTAAAGTGAAATATTGGTAGCCTTCCTTTTTTTTAAAGCCAGTCTCAATGTTAAACACATTTTCTGTAAAGTAGCAGTGATTACTGTAGCAACTCAATTCCTGTGGTTCTTCAACTCAGGAGCTGTGGCTAGCACGTACACAGCTCACTTGGCAGCATTTCTTGCGACTTCAGGCAAAGCATCATATAGGAGAACGGAGGATTTTAATGCAAGAACGTGATGGTGTATCTGCCTGCCTGTGTAGAAACAACTGATAAAATGTTTCTGCAATACGCTTCCTCCTTAGTCTGTATTCCCTGTTTTCAAAGTGCTGTCCTCTAAGTTTGTTGTAGCTAAGGAACCTGAAGAAGTGGCACAGCTGGATGTTAAAATCTCTTTATTTTTTTATTTTATTTTATTTTTTCTTTACCTGACTTTTATGCCAGGAAAGATGAGTTGATCTCCCATCCTTTGATGTACATCATGATATCCCTCTTTAGGATGTGTGCCGTAGCGGTAGATGTATAATTTACATGATGCCCTATTAATAAGTTCCATATCATCTCATACTTTATATTATGTTGTCCAAAAAGGCAGCTAGTCTTCAGTTCTGTAGGGAATTTGGTAAAGAACCTAGGTTTGCGATTCAATAAGAAATGCAAACCTCAATTTCTTCTTTAAAGATTATTTCAGTTTAAAGATCCCTTAAGAGACAAGATTGGTCAACATCTACTAGTATGTCACCAAGCTTTGCTCTGTCCTGATGGTTATGGATCTGTGGTCTTGTCCTACTCTGCCATGCCATACATGTTTTTGCACAAGATCACAGCCGCAGTAGAAGAATGACTGCCGTACCTTACATGTGAACAGCCCAGCCAGAAGTCATCTGCCAGCTGTCCTGAAAGAAAGCCAGGAGTAGAGGAGGCACTTTGAAATGTTACTCTTCCTGTTCTCCAGACTATGAGCACAGGTAGCATCTCCTTCCTGGGCTGGCAACTGTGTTTCTAGAAACTTGCAATGTAAAGAATCAGAGCCACACAAAAAGTATTGAAAGTTCCAGAACCTTTTATCAAGCCTTCAGTGTAAATATTGTGAGTTTCAGGGCAGTAGTATCTAATAACCAGCTTATAACTGACAAGTGAGTGGTAGAGTTCATTCTTCAGTTCCTCTTTTGGGTGGTAGAAATAGTGGTAAATAAGTCTCCTCCTTTGAGACTGTATGAAATGCTAAAGCAGAGGTAGCAAAGACACTGCTGTTAAAACTGTTACAGCTCTTCCAGGAGCCTTCCAGATTGCTACATTGCTCTCTACATTGACACTTTGGGTATTTTACTAGTGCATGCTTATGTACTTGGAACAAATCACACGTTGTTTTGTTGCAGTGTGGAACACAACATAAACATGTTCCTTGAAAGTAGATTATATTTTCTACCAGGATAAGGAGAAATGCCCTAGAACTGCACGTGAAACTGTTCCTGAGTCTTTAACCACATGAATCTGAATTCCCCAGGATTTATCTGACATGTTCAGGTCTTCCGAACTTTCACCATAGCTCTTCATTGACAAACTGGTATTTTTTTCATGTTACGCAGTTGCTGGTTGTCTTCTCAGGACTGTTACTATCTTCTCTTATTCCTCTATGATTTCTGGCACTTAGCCTACAAATCATTATTTTTATAGCTACTATTTGCAGAGTCACTGGATATTAAATTTTCTGACTCCACTTTGTCATTAAAACATTGATCCTTCTAGATCTTCTAACCAATAACAGTCTGTGCTGTTTTGGTGGGGGATTTTTGGTGGGGTTTTTGTGGTGTGTTTTTGTTGTTGTTTGGGGTTGGTTTGTTTTAGGGAAGAATAGACTTATCTATGATACTTATATTTTGTAATATTAAATGTATAAATCCTCTCAGAAAGAACAAACTTAGAAAGCTTGAGAAGTGACAGATTCTTATTTCTACTCGGATTCTATTTATTGCATATCTATATTTTATTAAAGTTTAGCTATAAAGTTAATACTTGGGCTAAAAGCTATTCCAGTAGGACTCCTGCAACTTCAGCTGTATGTCTTAGATAGGTGCACATACCTGTTTCTTACGTAGCAGCCACTTTAAGTTCAACATACATTCTATATTTTCATTGACCTAATGTTGCCTGGTGATAAACAGTTCTGGAAAATTATGCTAAATCCTTCTTCTAATAAGAATTTTTGGTCTGCTGTCCACATGGATGAGGTAACATAGAGGATATTGGAAAAATAGTGATTCAAGAGATTGTTCTTCGGGCTTTTTCAGTCATGTTGTTTTCTGCTTTAGCGTTCTGTCTAGACGAGCACTGTGGCTTTTGAGAAATTGGAAGCGGCTGCCAGTGTACACTCCTTTAAGTGGTTCTGATCTGCTTAATGTTCAGCCCCATGAAGGTGCTCGCAGTTGTACCTACACACATTTCTTTGTAAAACTGATCACTAGGGAATGCCATGTTGGGAGACTGTACTTTACGGGCTCTTCAGAACAATTTATTCCTTTAAAATAAAGCATCAGCCCTTATTTACATTTTTAATCTTGCATTTCAGGTATTTCTGGTATACTTGGTTCTATAACATTCAGCACCGTTAGGACTAGTAATGGAATCTTTGTAAATGTCCTAGAATTACTTGCAGTCAAATTAAAAAAAAAAAAAGTGCGGTAAAGAAAGCAGAACATCTTTGAGAATATGTTTATTTCCTATTAATTCAGACAACTGCAGCAAGCAGTTGGGCAGAGTGTGGATGTATTGAAACAGAACAAACATTGCAGCAGTTGAGAAAGTGTGTGTATATTAAAATACCATGAAAACAAAAATATGCGGTTCTTAGAATCTCAGATGTAAATTACATTTGTTCTTGTATCGAGAAAACTGAATACTTCACTAAAAATTGTTTCTAAATTCTGTGGCATGTGTTACAGAAAATGTTAGGATTTATGATGGCTTGTAATGCACGTATTTTCACATGTAATTTTTTTTTTAATACTGCTCCTGACCTTCTTTCTTAGCTAGGTGAATGCTTTGCAATAGTGAAACTGTTTCAGGTCATAGTAAATTCCTTTGCTAACCTTTGAAGAAGCTTTAATAAATGTTACTCTTTTATCGGTCAGATTGCCTGCATAGTAAAGGGAATGAATGTCTTGAGTTACGTTTGGGTAGCTGAAGAAGCACTTCAGAAACTAAGGAGGAGGAGCTCAGCAGCATGTAAAATATTCCCCGTACAAAAGTGTGCCCGTGCTCAGTTATTTTAAAATGGCATATAGTGTTTAATGCAAGTAAATTTGAGTCTTAGAAGTTACAGCATTGAAATGTCTGCCTTTTATATGAAATTAAGAAATAAATTCATATATAAGGAATACGTACATAGATTGGCAAATCATTGGGTTTTTTAATGCCATATTAGGTTTCATTTTTGTTTAAAAGCAGCCTTCAGAAAGAATTCGATAATTGTTTTTAAACTGAGTATGACTCATGTTTGCCTGTTGATGCTACAAGTGTTCAGAAGGATTTCTGTATTCAGGATCAAGCTAAAGGCATATAAAAATGGCTGCCCTTGGAAGGAGTAAGGTACCTTGTACTGATGAAATTATTTTGTGTTCTTACCTAGGTGATCGTTTCAGGTCAGTGATAGATGATGCTTGGTGGTTTGGAACAATTGAAAGCCAGGAACCTCTTCAGCCTGATTATCCTGATAGCTTATTTCAGTGCTACAATGTCTGGTTAGCAAATTTTTCTTCAATCTTTTATTTTAATTGGATATTTCATTTGAAGTACTGACTGAAAAACTTGTTTTTGTTAAATTCAGTCCTGCATCTCACTGTACCACTTTATGTACCACAAAGTGTTACACTAAGTTATGTTACAAACATTAAATAATTACAATGTTGAAGCAATTATTAGTTGATAATTTAAATGTGGTTATTTTTAAGCTGGGACAATGGTGATACTGAGAAGATGAGCCCTTGGGACATGGAGCTGATACCAAGTAATGGTATGGTGCATTAGTAATACAATTTGCTTTAAGAGTGTATTTAAAGAAGGAAAGAAATGTTGTATGGTTTTACCTAAATAATCCTGTTTCCCTTGGGGAGTGAGGGGAAGGCCCACAAACCAGTTTCATTTGAAGAACATCCGTATATCAATTACTGAACTAGAAGCAAATCAAGATAAACGAACTGCAAAAAAACAGAAAAACTAAGCGTATGTTGAAAATAGACAGAAATGCTACAAAACCTTACAACAGGTGATGCAGAGTTAACTTTTTGTACAGTTAGGAGGATTGAAGATATAAACGTGTGCCCTACCTCAGCTTTGAGGACACTGGCTGCTCTGAGACCTGACAGCATGCCTGCAGGCGTTCAGCGCATTGAAGGCGCAACATGCGCCTGTGGGACAGTTTGGTAACAGTAGGGTTGGCTCCCTGCCTGGCCCAGCACATGTGGCAGATGACACGCTGCAGAGCGCACAGCAGAGCATGGGCGCTGTTCACAGACAAGAACGTACTGTTTCTTCGTTTCTCACTTGGGTGTTTTTTGAAGATTTCATAAAAATCTGATTTAAAAAAGAAGTAGAATTGGCATTTTTTCCTTGTGTTTTCTAGGAAACATTTGATAATAGTGTCAGTCATAAGTAACCATATAAGTAACCGTAAATAATTCCTAATTCTTTTAAGTTGTAAATGTGTGCATTTCAACTTTTCATTTTGGTTCAACCCTTCTTTCAATGGGTACCTCACAGTCATAAGTAAAATTCAGACGTTAGAGTGGTAACATGACTAAAATAATTAATTAAAATAGGCAGATAACCAAACCTGAACCTGATTTTTTTTTTTTTTTTTGCTTGTTTCACAAATATGTACTTTTTTTTCCCTTTCCTTTAAAAAAAAAAAAAAGAAACAAAACCAACAACTTGTTAGAGAGGAGCACTTTGCATTATTCTCTGAAAATCTACTGTTACATATGAAGTGTCAGAGTTGGTAGGTCCTCAAGAATGCGAGGGTGATGGCACTTTTAATTTGCTTGCTCTGGTTTTAGCATCTGACCTCACAAAACTGTGACAAGGTGGAACCACTACCATTCATTACCAAAACAATTTATTACTAAGAATTTGGGGGTGGTTTTTGGTTTTAGCAGTTTTTTTTTTAAAAAAAAAAAACCTAACAAAAAACAAAGTGCAAACTTTAACAGTGATAAAGTAGTGTCTTAGTTCTAAAATAAATTCTACAGTTAGCTATTTGGGAGAGGATAAATCTTGTTTCATGGACTTGTACACCAAACCGCATTGTAAGGATTTAAATTATAACATACAACAATATTCAGAAAGGATACTGGATGCATCCAAATGTATGTGAGCAAATCAAGAACTATGCATTTGTTTCGGTTAGTAAAATGATGTTGTATATCTTTTGAATTACAGGTATATGTATTACACAAGATAGAGAGACTTATGTTTTATTTAGTTTTCATGTTACGTTCTAGCTGTATTTCCAGAAGAACTGGGAACTAGTGTTCCTTTAACAGATGATGAACGTAGAACGCTGCTCTACAAGCCTCTGGATGGAGAGTGGGGTTCCAGGACCCGAGATGAGGAGTGCGACAGAATTATTGCAGGGATACACCAACTCATGACTCTAGGTAAATCCTGAATAATATGGGAGATGTTTCTGTGTTATATTTTTTCAAATGGTGCTCATGTGTCCTTCTGAAATTACAAAAATGAATGTGATAAAATATACCTTTTAACTGGAACAAAAATTTCCCCTTGCACGTTTTAAATTTTTTCATTAATGAATACATATAAAACCTAAGTTTTCTCCTGTTTTTAAAGGAAACTGATGCTTTTTCGTAAATAATTTGACACATGCTAGGGGCTTGGGTTTTACATGCTAGAAACAAGTACTTGATTTCTTACTTCAGCTACCAGAATCTCTTGTTGGGATTAAAATTGCAAACGTTATGATGAACAGAATATTAACTATGTTACAAGCAGATAGGGGGGAAAAAAAAATCTTACATACTTGCTCAGAGAATGGATACCTCTGTGTAGATTTCCCCTGTATTAGCCTTTTCTTATTCCCGTTTTCTCCCCCACATTGCCTTAGTTGTTATGCAAAATGTTGAGGAAAAAGTAATTGATGAACTCAGAAAAAGCTGCTTGCTACTCAGTTGTAGAGCAATTACTCTTTACAGGCAGCTTCTGAAAAAGTAATTGTTGCAGCGTTTAACACATCACTGCCATATTTACATGATCAAAGATGGGTGTCTGAGATGGAGATCCATCAGTGAAACAGGCTGAATCGGAAGTCTCTATGTTGTGTGATGAGCAAACTGTGTTAAGCAGCAGTCTTAAGCTTGGGGGTAACAGCAGTCATAAATTAAGTTGTCACAGGTAATTTCTGAAGTAATTGTAGCAAGGTAAGACACATAATAACTCTCAAAATACTTCTGATACCTGAATGTCCCACGTTACGGCTTCTTTGGTGACATACTGCATAAGAAGCTTCCCTTTATTTCCAGAATAAAGGAAATGTCCTTACAGTGTAGTAATACAAATTACAGAATTACATTGAAAAAAACCTTGTGAGGTAATGAAACTTTAGTTGTTTCCACTGCATTGTCTAAGAGTAATAGTCTTACATTTTTCGTTACCTTGTCTGGCATACTGCTTAGTTTGGGATTTAACTGTAGCATATGTGGTGCATATCGGTACAAAGTAGCAGTTGCTAGAACATTCATAAGAGTAAGTAAACAGCTTTTAGAAGAAGAGCGGAAAAATGTTTAGCAACAACATATTTTCTGTTTTTAAAGACTTTTGAGAGAGACTTTAAAGTGGTTTTTTATGGTTTGGTTTTACAGTATTTTCCCTTGAGGTATAAAATGTTAGAATGATGTGTCTAAGCACTCGTGATGCTTCTAAGCACAGGAGGAAAAACCCAAGTTTGTGTAGGTGCACAGACTTAAATTGCTCAGCAGTCTTCTAGTATTATGGTGGGTTGGTTTTAGGAGGCTTCTCTGCTATTAGGTAGGGACAGGAGATCATGTTTTTATTCTGTCTCGAGTGTGGATTTTCCCCATGTCTTAATGAGATTGAAAGAGTACTGTAACTTTTATGGTAAGAATTTAATGCATTGCTTTGTTTGAAGATGGGAGAGGGGCAATATAAAACCAAGGGGAATGAGCCTGTGTTGTAAATAACAACACTGAACTGCAGGTCTTCATATATGTACAATCTGTACATTTAAATCTACTTTTCTAATGTGTATACTTTGCACGCGCTTGCCATGTCTCTGAAGAGTGTGGTGCTTCAACACAGCAGAATGGGTAGTGACTGCAGTGTTTGTACTTACAGCATACACCTCAGCAAGCTCTTTTGTTTGTAGAATATCACAAATTGTTTGGAATATCTAGAGTAGTTGTTATTTTTGGGAGAGTGGTATGCATTTCAAACATGAAGAAATAGCATATGTTGTGGGGGGGGGATGAATCTTGAAACTGCCAAGGGACTTCTGTGAAATATAACTTGGACTTTTTTTTTTTTCCCATTCTATCTAGATATTGCTTCTGCATTTGTGGCACCTGTGGATCTTCAAGCTTATCCAATGTATTGCACTGTTGTGGCATATCCCACAGACCTCAGTACCATTAAACAAAGACTGGAAAGCAGATTTTACAGGTTAGACCCAAGTCTCAGTTGCTGCTGCGAAATACTGCCAACCGTATTTTTGGTAGCTCTGTCTTGTAGTACCCAGCTAGGAGATGGGTACAGGTGTGCGCTTTCCGTTTCTCCCATCTTCTGTCCTTGATTCAGATTTCCATTTTATAAAACTTTAGAAAGGAGTGAACATCACTTCTCCAAAATGTATTTTAGAGTTGCATGGCATTCAGATTCCTGCTTATGCAAATCACTTGCTCCATGTGAGACTCAAACTGCAGGACCAGCGACTAGGTCAGTAAAATGGGCTTTAGTCAAAAGGATTCAGTTTGCACTTCATGATTTTTTTTAATCTATTTTTTAATAAAGGAAAACTTAGAAATAAGTGGGTTTGTCCTGATTTAAAAAAAATAAATAAATCATGCATTATCACTTAAGAAGCTACACAGAAAATAGCTTCTTAAATTATTGGCCTTGAAATTCTAAATTGTTGAACAGCAACAAAAATAAGTTTTAACTTTTTGACACTGTTTTGACATTTTCCTAAACTGTGATTGCAACTGCTGGTGGTTTGGGGTTTGTTTTTCTTGTTGTTTTTTTGTTGGATTCCGCGCCCCCCCTCCCCCCCCGTAAATATTATCTATGTAGGAATATGCTCCCTTAAATTCCTTCTGTTTCCTTTGGTTCTTGGGATATATCTAGTTACTAGTGTCCCTCTAATACTTGTTTTGAGTAAACATGGATAGCATTTTGTTTTGGGCCAAATTTCAAAGTTAATTGGTAGTACTTTATGCATACTAACTGAAGATTGAATTCTAAATTAAAATCACTTTTTCATTTTCAAAAAAGCCCTGGTTTTTATACATTATAATGCAATTACTCACATTTGTTGTTCCATGTTTATTGTGTGGTACAAGGTAATCCAGTTTTCACTTCTATAATACATTGCTTTACAGTCGGAGGTGGCAAGGACTTTTTGCTGGATTTTGTTTCTCTTGTCAAAAGAGTAAGCAGCTATTTTTGGTAATCAGCGTACCTTCTTCAGTAAATCTGGTTTTATTAGTTTGCGGTATTGCCAAGACCTGGTTAAGTAATAAGCAACCACCTTGTGTTGTGCTTTCTGGTGAAGTTTTTTTTCTTCACCTTCTGCAAGAGAGATTGTTCAGATCACTTGGGACTTTGGTAGCTTTTCATAAGGCTTATCTTAAAATATATTTCTTTTTTCTCTTCTGAACCAGGAGTCTTAGCATGCCTGTATGTTTTAAAAAATGCAAAACAAAGCACAAAAAATACGATCTTTCCCAGTCACTACTGGCATTGTGTAGAACTAAATGCTGGACCCATAAACATGATTAAATTGCATCTAAACACTTATGCTATGCTAAACAAGTTAAACGATCCCCTGCTTCGCTCTACAAAACACTTGTGCAGCATTTCTTTTCATCTTTCACTGGTATGAAAATAGAAGATTGCATATATTTGTCAGAGTTTTTTATTTGAAATAGTATGTATTTTTTTTTATTGCACCTTTTTAGATGTGGATTTAATTTTTTCAGTTATTTTTGCTTTTATGCATCCTTTTTCATAATGTGGCTGTTCTATAGTTAGGTCATTAAATCAGAGCTATGTGAGGAATTCTGATTGTTGTCTCAGGAAAAGAAAAATATACTTTTTAATAATTTTTGTTATTACTATTCTGTTAATCCTCAGCTGTGACTTAAGAGGTGGTAGTGGGTGCATTATGTATATCATAAAAGAATAATAAAAGTGTAAAGTGTCACAGCTGAATTTTCCTGAGGAGCATCAGCTGTATATTCTTAAAGCCATTTGTATAAATTACCGCAGGACATGACATGAGAGCAGGAAACCTGAGGAAGCTGCCTTCTACTGGTCACATAGGGCAACATACCGAAGTGTGCACGTTTTCTGATTTAATGTAAAAAAATGATGAATGGGTAATACATTGGAAGAAGGATGTAAGGCTTTTTCTCCAGTTTCATATACGTTGGTAGAAATCAAGGCTGTCTTGTCTTTTTTTTGTTTTGTTTTTCTTCCCTTCTTTTGTATACAGGCGCCTTTCTTCATTGATGTGGGAAGTCCGGTACATAGAACATAACACTCGTACGTTTAATGAACCTGGAAGTCCTATTGTCAAATCTGCCAAATTTGTCACAGATCTCCTGCTACACTTCATAAAGTGAGTTGCTTACTAGGTCTGTAGTTATTTCTGTCTCTTATTTAGCCTTTTCAGATCTGAGTTTTAAAGTGAGATAGTTCTGCAGCTTGAATAAGCCTGCTGTTGGGGCAGACAAGAATAAAGCTTGTCTTGACAAAGACGACATAAGTGTGCAAAACAAGATGAAATTCTGTAATACATTGATTGGCGTGGCATTTTATTTCAAGAGACTTTCTGCTAAATTATAAAAATGGGTCTGAGTATCTTTGTGGAGTGATAGGTATATTTATAGATAACTTAGGAGTTCTTATTTTGAGTTTTAAACACTGCCTATGTTAACATAATTGTGGGCATTGTAATTATAAAGTCTTCACAATTTATAATATGATTGAAAATGGTGTTTGATACGCAAAATAAAAATTGGAGGCTTTGTAATCAACAGAAATAGTAGTTACCTTTTAAATATTCTTTTTTACTATTGTCTGTAGAAAAACTCAGAAATGTTTTGGGTTGCTCAGTGTCAGTTGACAGCCTGCAGACCTAGAGCTTGTAAGAAGAGCTGACTGAATGTGTCTGCTGCCTTGATGTGCCTATACACTGTGTGAATGCTGCTCTTCCCACCTTGTAGAAAGGGCAAGATACTTCATTAGCTTAACAAAAGTCATGACATTTTTAGTGATTTAGTTTCTCAGCATTAAATTGAATCTTGTTCTTTTTTATCTCATGTGTTCATAAAAACATTAGAATTGCATTATGTATTTGGGAATCTAGGGCTTTGACTCCACACATAAATATTTGATATCTTCAGTGCCTCTGATATCTGATGTTTGCTGGAAAGTGAAAAATACTTAACTGCTTCAGGTGTTAAAAGTCTTGGTGAAATACACCTTTAGGAATAGATATGTATATAAAGGGCTTCTCTATTACTAATTTTGTTCTTTAATATCTTTGTCCTACGTGGAGTTTTTTCTGATTAATTAAGCAGCTCAGGGTTTTTAAAGGGTGTGTTTTTAATTGGCTTAGCTAAATTACTGCAACACATGGATATTTTTATTTAATAATGGCCTATAGTTTGTGTCTATTAATATACTTAAGTGAATTAGCAATGCATGTAAAGCCCAGACTTTTTTTTTTTTTAGGGTTCTAACTTTGGGGTAGAAGGCCTAGACCATGGAAGGCAAACCCCATGATTCTAATGAAAGTGAAATATCGAGATGCCTCTGAGAATCTAAGGCTTAGTCTCTAAGTTATCCAAGTCTTTTCAAAAGCAGAAAATGGGGGAAGAGTGGGGAGTGTTGCTGGATTTTTTTTTTTTTGTTGTTAAATTATTTTTTCCACATTCTCCCCCAGCTGTTCAAGTGAGAATCGCAATAGCCTGTGCTATGGGTTACGATTCCAATGCAGAGTTGCTGAGTGTTTACTCCTTTTTTTTCTAATGGCTTGTATTGCTACATAGCAGAACGCATTTGGGCTTTCTTTTGTGTAGGGGTTTGCTATGTTAACAAGAGTTGAAAATCAGCGTTAGTTTTGCTGATTTAGTTATGCAGATTTATACAGTAACAGCATTAGTCATTACACAAATAAACATTACGTTTGAAATGCCTTACATTGAGGGTGCTAATGTATTAAATTGCATTTTTGTACACTAAATCCACTGTAGTGTTTCTTACAAAGCTCAAAACCCTCTATGTGGTGTAGTATTAGATTTTGCTAATGCTAATAAATTCACAGTAAAGGATTATGATTTTTAATTTTAACACTGTTAAGTGGTCTATATTTTACAGAGCGCAGCTAATATTTTACAGCTTTTTGAGCAGAAGATTAGCTTTTCTTATTACGGCAGTCCTCTTAGTATTCATCTAGCACTACACACTGTGTCGTTTTATTTGGGAATGGCTTCATAAACATTTGCCTTTTCTGAGGCAAAATACATTTGATTCCACAGGTGAAGATGGAAAATAAATGTTCATGTGTGTTTCTTTTTACACAGAGACCAGAGTTGCTATGACATAATTCCATTATACAATGCAATGAAGAAGAAAGTGTTGTCTGACTCTGATGAGGTAAGCGGTTGTGTCTTAGACATTGGCATTGACAGACTGGAGAAACGGGACCACTGTCTCTGTCCTACTGGATACGGCAGTACTGCTTTCGGTCACTGTAAGGGAGTGGGGTGTGCTTTTCTGTCAGTTAAATGTTTCTTTTTGTCAGCCGGGAGTCTGGGTAAAAGTCCAGCCGCCTCTCCTTTAGTGCAGCGAGTTTAACCGTTTACTGGAGAATTTAGATGCTGCTTAGACTTCTGAGAGGTTCTCAGAATGGACGGTCACGTGAAACACTTCCCAGAGGGACAGGGATAGAACTGTAAAAACTCGAGTTATAAGTGAAGTATAAAAGAACTCACCTACTCATATATGCTTATATTTTTTTAACCTTTTTATGCGACTCATTATCTTGCTCAAAGGAAGAAGAGAAAGATACAAATGTGCCAGGAACTTCCACTAGAAAAAGAAAGGTAATTTGTTGTTGGTTTTATTTATAGTGCTGTAAATAATTAGAAATGCATTTGTAAAGAAAGGATTGTACAACTGAAAAGGTTTTCATTAACGTGCAATGTCAGCTTTTGGAAAGTTTTGAACTTTGTGATGTGTTGTTCTCCTGAGGTGTTCAATGTAAACGCATTTCTGTCTGTGCTGCTGCGTGTTACGAATTCATTAATTAGAATTTATATCCTGTGGGGTACATCTTCCATTAGATGTTGTAAAAACAGCTGGTTTGTTTAATATGTACCAGACAATATTGTCATTTCAGGATCATCAGCCAAAGCGGCGGCTACGTAATAGAGCTCAGTCATATGACATTCAGTCATGGAAGAAGCAGTGCCAGGAGCTGCTGAATCTTATTTTTCAGTGTGAAGACTCTGAACCGTTTCGACAGCCAGTGGATCTCCTTGAATATCCAGTGAGTATTTTAGAACAGGAAGGCTGACTATAATCCCGTTGTTAGGTTTTTGGGGGTTTTCGGTGTGTGGGTGTTTGTGGGGGGAGGGGGTGTTTGGTTTTTTTTTTTACTATGACCATTTTTCCAACTCTCTTACTTGAATCCTCAGGCAGCTCTATTGACAGAATCTTTTTCAGTGCTTGGTTGTCACATGATAATAAAGTTTATGGTCTCCTTAAAGTAATTTCAAAAGAAATTGTACTTCTGCTTTCTTAAATACTTCAGTTGCAAAATGTTTTATATTCAAGGATGCCTGTGGTGGTAAGTAAATTACAGCTTTTGCAATTAAGATGCATCTTTCCTTTTCTGAGTGAAAAACGGTCATACACGAAGCACATACGTTTGGTTGTTGCATGTGACAAGTGTTGTCATGGATCACTTCTTGTTTTCATTTCAGAAGCACAAAAACTAAAAATAATTTTCATATCACAGTCATGTGGGCTGGATGCAGAACAAATACCCACTGAAGAACTGTAGTGAACCATTAACTGTAGTAACAGTGGCTTTCCCGAATTTCGCTTTCTGCCGGGGTGGTTGCACTGGAGTTCGGATAGCCGTGAGCAGCCATTTGTGACTACAGGATATTTTAACGCAAAAGTCTTGTTGCCTTGGATCTCTTTTGGCCTTTTAGGCTAGTTTTACTTTGAGCAACAAAGCAAAGGTTTTGCATGCTTTTTCCATCTAGCGTATCTTATGTTTTTCTTTTAAAGTATCCCTCTAAGGAGACTAACTTGGGGGAAATGAATCGTCCCAATTAGAGAAAAGAAAGGCTTTGCTTTCGGAAGTCACTAGTAGGTCTGTCTTGACACTTCTGCAGCCATTGGGCACCATAATTTTTGACGTAACCTAAACTTTATGCCATGGCCAATTACAAGTGGCCCTTTGTGCTTGAGATCCTCAGATGAGCTGATGTAGAGCCACCTTACTGGGCTGGGGTATGCTCCCATGCATATGTTAGGTATGCTGGGGTCACAAACCTCTTTAACCTTCAGAGGAACTCAGACAGGTTCTATTTGCCCTGATGGATTAAGTTAACTTTTTGGTTAATTTTGGTATTAAAGCTTTGTGTCGTGTATGGATATTCCCATTTCTTCCATAGCCTGGAAAAAAAGTTCTGTCACTGGCTTGAACAGGGTCCTATTTAAGCCTGTGGAGTTTTCATTATCTTAATACTACTTTCCTGAATTGTGAGGTTTCCATTTGGGAAACTGCTCAGGTTTCAGCAGAGATGTGCTAAGCCTCTGATCAGGTTCAAATATTCAGACTTTGTATTTCAAAGCTAATGTGTAAAACCAGTATTAGTCTTAGTACCAAGTTTGAGCTGTCAGGCCACCCTGAAACTTGTAGTCACACTTCTGTGTCGCGGTTACCTTCATGACAGTGTGTCAGTAACATAACCCTTAGGACACAAAATTTTGAGCTCTGTATTTCAGTAAATCTGTTTAGAAAATGAATTAAGTCTTGTATCGGTTAACTTCTGTCCTCGATCCTGTTGGGTATGTCTGTGACGAGTTACGTTGTGTTTGAGTAGAAAGGAGCAAAATGTCTTTAGCAGTCTTCCATACCTATTAAAAGAGGACACTTGGTTTAAACAGCTTTATCGAATGCATCCTAATGATACATTAAGACTTGGAGGGGAAAAAAAAATTGTAATACACTGCTGTGCTGTTTCTCAACAGGATTATAGAGATATTATTGACACTCCTATGGATTTTGCTACTGTTAGAGAAACACTGGAAGCCGGAAACTATGAGTCACCGATGGAGTTATGTAAAGATGTGAGACTTATTTTCAGCAATTCCAAGGCCTATACACCAAGTAAAAGATCGAGGGTAAGACTTTATTTTCTTTTTGTTGTTGTTGTTTGAAAGAATATTTACATCTGAAAAATACAGGACAGAAAAACAGAGAGACAGTGCAATTGATTACGTTAAAAATAAGTTTAATTATTTCTTATTTTCAAACACGAATATTTCTGAGAAAGTAGTACAGATTTGTATTTTAAAGGAAAGGAATGTATGCTCTTTAAAAGCGTAAAGTTCTGATGCTCTGCAAGTGTGTTTCAAAAGTAAATACTTGAAAGTGGATCTAAAGGGAGAGACACATTGAAGGAAAGAACTGTAGAAACATGATTGTGGGTACAGTAGTGGAATTTAACTGATATTTTTAGGAAGAATCTAGATTTTCAAAACACACACACATGCAGAGCCCTAAACTCCTCCACTTTGGAGGTTGCCCCAAGCTGAAATACCCAGGTATAGAGAGTAGAGGATAATGAAATTCTGTGCTGTTCACCAGCATGCAGTGAGATGGTAATGAAGCACTTGGGATTTTTGGGAAGCAGAACTGTTTACACAAAGCATGAGCCTACAAAAGCCATTCTTGCTGAGCTGATATGCCCTGCCAGTGGTAGAGTTAATAATATTTTCTCTCAAATTGACTTGTAGGTGCAGTATCTCTTAGCAGTGAAAGTTATAAATGTATACTTACGCATATTCAAGGCTTCTGTGTTGCTTTTCTTCTACTGCTCTGCATTAGGTGTTAGACTAGAATTATTAATAGCTTCAGCTGTTCTAAATAGCAAATGGATCATCAGGACTTTATTGTCTTAAAACGCAGGGACAAATTCCTCAGTAGGTGACTAGCCAGAAGGACTGATCAGTGATTGACATCTCTTCAGTCAGTCATGGGCAACTCCTACTCGCTGTTTGGGCCGCCTAAGGATCAGTCTCTTGTCTTTCAGTTGTGTCAGAGGGCAGGGCTTTCGGGGCAGGTCTGGATTCTTTTGTGGTTTTTTTCATTCTCTTCTTGATCTCCTCAAACTAAGATAGGAGAATGCTTGTCATTATCTTAGCTCCATGTGGTTTCAGATTCTTCTGACATTTTTATATTTTTTTTCATGTTTCTTCCAAACAGTAGTAAACTTGTAGCTCTTTTTCATTTTACTTAGAAGTGGAAGGTTCTGATATCAAGAATTTTAATATTCCAGAACCTATGTACTTTCAGTGCATGCAACATGTGGTTGTTGAATGGTGATGTTGTTACTCTGGCTTGTCATTCAGTGATATTTTTAGCATCTTACTTTACATCACTGATGCTTACTTGAAAAGTAAACCTAAACCTGTTAGCTTTTTTTTTTTTTTCCTCTTGGCATGTTAGACATACATTTTTATATAGTTCTTTACTTTTTTTTTTTTAAATGAAATTTCTTTGGATGTTCTCTCCAGTAATGCGTGCAGAATCTGTCACACTTACTGTTTAATCTGGCACTCAGACAGTTTGTCTGGTGTGTCATTAGGTAGGCAGCTGTTTAATATTGTCTTTGCATTCCATATTCAAAGAAGGTGCCATGTCCTCTCTTAAAGTATCTAGACAGTTTGCTTCGGTGTTTTTTGTTTCCAGAATTAGAATTAATAGCAGCTGTGCTCAAATAATTACTTGTGATCTAAACTGAGTTTGGTTATGTCTTCCTGTAAATCATCCAAGGCGGGGTGGGGCAGAAAAACTTGCACCTACATAATTCTAATACATTGATTGTACCTGTTGCAACTGAGTCATGGGTAGTATCAGTTCATCCATAAGAGGAATAGACTGATGTTCAAATATAGGGCATAAGGATGCAACTTAATACAGAAGAAGATTAGATTTCTTGACCCAAGGTATGAGATGGTAAAATTCTGTTAAGGATCTCGTTCTGTGGTTTCTGCTGAAGCAGGAAAGGGATGCGTTCTGGAAAGGCAGTGGAAGAGGTGGCTTTTTCTAATTTTTCCTTTTGTGTGTGATCTCCAGTTGTAGTACACTTTCAAAACCATGAAAATACTGAAAGCAAACCTACATGTGGATTTGTTGATGCAGACCGTAAATTTCCTTTAAAACTTTTCCATATTAATGAGTGTTTGCGTCTAGATATTGTTCAATGATTAAGTAAAGTAATGCTTTGGAAAAGTGTAAAACTTTCTTGTTTACTGGCTTTTCTTTTTTAGATCTACAGCATGAGCTTGCGCCTTTCTGCTTTCTTTGAAGAACACATAAGTTCTATTTTATCAGATTATAAATCTGCCCTACGCTTTCATAAAAGAAACACAATAAAGAAACGAAGGAAAAAAAGAAGTAGAAGCAGCTCGGTTTCCAGTAGCGTTGCATCCAGGTACGTTAATTCCTTTACAGTATTCACAAAATGCTGTGCAAGTTTGACATACCTGAGCAGTAGAACTTAGTGTGGTTTTTTTTTCTTCATACTTCCTTTACTATTCCCTATATTGCAGAATGATAGCTTGGACATGCAAGTCCCTATGGTGTGGAAGAGTTTTAAACTTTACTTAGAGCTATCCTAGTGTAAGTGCTTAAAATTCAAATAACTCCTAAACATGTAGCGTAAAGCAGCATCGTTAAGGATAGTGATGGCATCATGCTTTGTTATATGACTATAGCATTTATTTTAAAGATTCGCTTTTCAGAGGCTCACAACTACATGAATTTCCACAGTAAATGTCATATTTTTAACATACTTCATACAAAGGTGATTGTTCTACTCCCATGATCTCAGACACTATCGCATTTAACTTTATTTACTCCTGCGAAATAAAAAAGTGGTCATCCAGGATACAGATTGTTCTTACTTTTGCAGCCCTGAGAGGAAGAGGAGATTAATAAAACCTCAGCCAAAGGCAGAAACTTCTGCCCCTTCGTCATCATCTGCACCTGCACGGTCAACTGCACTGAGACATGCTCCACCTCAGATGAATGGAAAAGCAGCTGAAACCTCTTCCCTTGTGCGGACTAGAAGCAATAGGGGGATAACAGATGTAGCTGTTACAGAGCAACCATCTACTTCTTCAGGAGCAAAGCCTTTAACAATAAAGCCTTTAATTACAAAGCCTAATACTACTGCAGGGTCAGGAAAGTCAGGCAAGTTGTTTTTCTTTTAAGCTACGAATGTTTTTAACATAAAACTTGCTTTTTGGAAATCTAATGTATTTGTCTCAGTTAAGACTGGTTCTGTTTTCAAGTTGCTGGTCCTCTGAGGTTCTTCAGAGGAGACCTGAACAAGTTAGGCTATGTTGTTTTATCCAGGAAGCTTTCTCACTTCTAGATCACTGATTCAAATCGTTTGCTTGTAGTAGGACATGACTTCCTTTTTAGCCAGATAAGTAGTTTATACCACATACAGTCCTAACATGAATAACTTTTTTTTTTTTTTCCTTTGTGTCCTTCTAGTACTGGAGAATTCAACCAAACATTCCAAGAACCAGAATATTGTATCAGTCCCTAGTCAGTCTGATTACAGTCACAACACTAGGAATAACTCCACAAGAGAAAATGCCGAGAAAGAGAAGCAAATCAAGCGCAAAGTAAAATCGTCCACTGTTAATCAACAAGGTATGGAGTTTCTTTGGAACTCTTCCCCTCCCCCAGTTATTAGTTGTGATCATTTGCGGGTGGGGAAATTAGTATGCATTGTGATTTAGCAGAATAGGGAAGCCTAATGGAACAACTCAGTCACAGTTCATTTCCTTGATAAATTAGCACGGTTTTGACTACTCTCAACACCATTTTCATGATGTGATAACTGTGTCGTCTAGCCCATTTTGATATGTTAACGTATCTGTACCTTCATTTAAATTATTACAAGGGTCCTGTTGCGAGTTCTCAGATTCCAAAGCAGACTTCTGCAGGCTCACACTTTAAACCCTGTGGGTTCTCCCTAATAAAACTTGTGTGGGATATATTTGGGTCAGTAGCGCTGAGCGTGATGACATTCTCCACAACCATGAGCATAAAGGTCAGAGCCTCCCAACTGCAACTTTATTCTTTCGGGTTTTGCCACAGCAAGATAGAACCTACACAGCGTTTACTGCTTCTGCTTAATATATTTGTGTGGATTGATCGGACCTGGTTCCATGTAATCTTCTGACTGAACTTGTTTGGTCTTTTGATGTCTGGATACCTTAAGAGTCAGAGCTTCTCTCCTGCACATTCCACTCACGTGACAGAGGAGGCCTTTGCTTTTAGTGCATGATGGGGCACATTTGAACACAGCAGGAGCTGTGCATGGATGTTCCATCAAAGGACTGGAAGATCCATCATGCTGGCTATGAGCCTGTTCCTGGTCACGTTTTAGGCAAGGGCTGTGGTATCAGAACGTCTCCACAAGAGGTCCAGAGGAAGTTGAGTACCACTCACCTAAGGAAAACTCACAGCCTATAGAAGTCTCCAAACAAGTATCTTCTGCCATTTGTCTGTTAACATGAGAAATCTGTGCAAATTGCATTACTCTCCCGCGTTTCTACCCTTTCCCTTGCTTATTGTTGAAGTAATCCCAGCCTAATGAACTGGCTATAAACGGTGCTGCCTCCGGTTGAAAGAAACTTCCATTTCTCCAGAGGTGACCCGCTTGTGAAGCATTCCCAATCCTTGCAGCAGTGCTGCTTGAGCAACTTTTTGCTGCAGCAGATACCAGACAGGAGGTTTTGTCCACTGGTGGTGTTATTGGCCAAGAAGAACACCTGAGCCTGTTCCCTTTTCTATTTTTTTTCTGGTTTTGTTTTGTGGTTTTGGTTTTTTTTTTTTTCTTCAGGCTACCTTGAGCTAAACCCAACTGGAAGTTAGTCCTTGTTGCATACTGGCATGAAGCTCTTTGAGCTCTACTTTGGGTTTTTTAGATTTTGACAGATTGGCAATCGCTGTGAATCCATTCAGATATTTTAGTAAGAGTTTTATTAAGGCAGTGTGAAAATGAATGTAAATGCAAATCTGTTACATGTTAAGTATTCTCATTTCTTTACAGCAGATTGCAAGAATAATGCTTTGGCATCAGGAAGCATTCAGGTGAACGGACATGGAGGACAGCCTTCGAAACCTCCTGTTAAAAGAGGTCCCGGACGGAAACCGAAGGTGGAGACTAATAACAGTAGCTGTGAAGTGGTGCACAAGAAGAGAGGCAGAAAACCAAAAAAGCTACAAATTGTTGAACAGCAAAAGGTCTCAGAGCAGAATACAGTCCCGACCGCAAGGGATACACCAGAAGAAGCCTCTGCTTCTACTGCATGCAATTCTCTTTCTGAAAACAATATGAAGGAAGACTTGTTACAAAAAAAAGGCCGTGGGGGTAGAAAGCCAAAAAGGAAGATAAAGACCCATCAGCCAGGCTCGGACCTCTTAGTTCCTGCGAATGTTAAAATGCAGACAAGAAGCAGGAGGAAAAAGATAGATGAGCCTATGGAGGAGGGGTCTGAAGAGCTTAAAGAGTCTGAACCTCACATGAGAACTAGAAACCAGGGTAGGAGGACAGCCTTTTACAATGAAGATGACTCTGAGGAAGAGCAAAGGCAGCTATTGTTTGAAGACACCTCCTTAACTTTTGGAACGTCTAGCAGAGGCCGAGTCCGAAAGTTGACTGAAAAAGCAAAAGCTAATTTAATTGGTTGGTAATTTTTACCAAGGGTTTTATTCAGAATGCTATGGAGCAGGTACCATTAAGGAACAGCAGAACAGACTTCTGCTTCCCTGCTGCTATTATGGGTTAGAAGAGTATGTTCTGATTTGGGGAGAAAAATTTAGCAAAAAATAAACTGAAAGAACATTCTTTGAAAGAAATATATATTTTAAACTTTTGCTATTTATTGCCCTCCAAATAGGTTCTGCATTTCAACAGTCATTTTGTTCACAGTTGAGAATAATCGAAGCAATTTCTGACTGATGTACGGAGTTGAGAACTACTCTGCTCGCGTAGTGCGTAGTATCTCTACACAATTAAAAAAAGGTTGATAGAACTTTTAACGCCACAAACTGAAAACAGAAGTCTATTTTTGACCAAGCAAGGTACACATTGATTGTAAAGTCAAGTTGCCTAGGAAGGCAGATTTTGGCAAAAAGTGGCAGTAAATTCACTTACGTTTCTATTAAACACAAAAATACCAAACTTTGCTAATCTGAAAATGCTTAATTTCAGTAGCGATGGAACGTTCAACTGCAAAAGAAGCCTAGCACAGGCTGTCGGTTTATCCAAGTTCTGCCAAACATAGCAAAAATGTAATCACAAAGATATATATATATCCACATTGGAAAAAGTTTGACTAATGTCTAATTTTTCAGACCTTGATTCTTGTATCAATCACTAAATCTCTGTTTATTGTGCCAAAGACTGAGAATCAGTGCAGTGGAAAGCCTTTTTTTCTTTTTGAGTGTCAGTACAGCATACCATTTGCAGTGATAAAAGCTGTGTATTGTTTTAAATAGTAAGTTGTTAACATTGTTCTGAAATGTATCCTTTTTGGTACTTTTGGTAGAAAATAATGCACTGGTGGGGTCCTTTGACAGAGATGTGTTAGACAAAATGTAAAATTGGTTAAAGGATTCAAGGAAATTACAGGACAGGTATGGAATGATGATGTTTACTTTCTGATCCAGATTGATTGTTGTTTCTACAACTTTAGACATGCTTAAGAGGCTAAAATGACCTACAAAGAAGAGTGTATGTGTATATATTAATATATACATAAACACATACATATAAAATATTACCCAGGTATAAATTTTTTTCAGGATTTTTTAGATAGCACTAGAACTGAAAATAAATTTTAAAATGTCATACTTTATAGTTTAATTTTAAGGGGAAGATTGGTTATTTTCAATTATTAAGGTTAAAAGGCCAAATCACTTTTTATGCAATCATGTTTTATACAGTGGTCTCATTGCACATTGTGTTTTTCTGCACTTTTTATGGTATATCACGCTGACATAAGTCAATATACACCCTAAAGAAAAATTCCATTTAATGATTGTGCCTTGTATTCTATTATTTCTTGCATCCTTAGTAAAATTAAGTTGTCTATTGTAAATGATAACTATATGACTTAGGGGAATGTATTGTTATATGTACTGCTCTGGAAAAGAAAAGCAGTTATTTATTTGTTTATGGTACATTTAGTTATTTTATACCTTTACAAACAAACTTTAATACCATTTTCTATCACTTAAAAAAGTATTGTCCAGTTTTAAGGAAAAAAAAAAATACAGAAGTAGTCGTATATTCTGAGATCTGGTATGGTACAAAAATGTAACCAAAATTTTCTGGTTATACGTTATTTTGGAAGTTTGGGTAGTATGAAAGATTTTTTTTTTGTGTGTGTGACCCTAACGTAGTTGAAAAAATAAACCTGAAATGAAACCTCAATTCTGCACACCCTTACTTTATAATAATCCTTTTGTTTGGTTGGTTTTGTTTTGTTCTGGTTTTTTTTTTTTGGTTTTTTTTTGGTTTGTTTGGTTTTTTTTAACAAACCTCAACTGCAGTATCTGGAAGAGAGGGCATACAGAATTAAGACCTTAAATTTGCACAGATTCTGTATACTTATTTGAGGCCTAATTCTTCACTCTCTATTTTCTGTTACAAAAGACCCTTAAATGGTTGAACAAAGAACATTGGTGTATGGCACCAAGAGGAATAGCAATACGCTACTGTGGATAGCAAGTTGGTGTCCACCATACCTAGCTTTCTGTGTAGTTCATTATGCATTTTGCTACAAAAAATGCCTAAAAGATGTTCCAGATCCTCTTTGAATTGTTACAGATACTAATTTAGGGAGCAGGGATTAGTTTGCATTTCATTTGCCGGTATATTTATTTTTTTCTAACAAGTATTTATCATTCAATTAAAATGGAGTCACTAAACACATGGTAAGATAACAAGCTATGGTCGTACGGTTGCAATACAGCTTCACAATTCAAAGTTAATTGATTCTACTTGTTAATTTTGTCAGATCTCACTGATGAAGGCAATCATTTGAAAATGTGTAATTTCCTGATGTTATCTGCATTGTAATATACGGAATAGATTATATCTAAAATTCAACTTCTGTATTTACTCCATTTGTAAGAATGTTTTATATGGCATGTTTATGTATATATTTATATATCGAAAATACCTTGTATGTGAGTTTTGGAGACTGAAATAATATGCGTTCCCTTAACAGTAGGTAGAAAATTGTACATCTTAATTTTACGAGGATAGAAGGCCTTACCTGCAGAACATGGGTACTGCTTCCCACCCAGTAATGTCGGTGACTTTAGCCAGTGATTTTTTAAATTCATATTACACACATTCGTGCTTTTCCTTTCAAAGTAAATTATGGATAATTTGGGAATTCTTTCTTATAGAAGCAACACTAAAAATTAATAGAAATTAATTCCAGATTTATTTAAAAGTTATATTTTTATAATTTAATTTCACTAGGTTGCAAATTTTATTTATGAGACTTTAGTCACCATCAGACTGTGCATTTTAGTCGGGGAAAAAATGTGTTATTTGAGGTGGTTGTGACTGTGTCAACACGGAAAAAGAGCTTTTGATTATGAAGTCTTAAGTTTTTAAATGTGAGCAATAAAACTATGGGTCAGTGTACTGGAATAATTTAAGAACTATAGTTACATGCATGTTTTGTAATGCCATCAACATATACCTAACAGCTGGTTCAGAAAACAGAGTTATCAAAATCTCATGTGCTTGTTTCACGTTTGCATTGTAAATAACATGGGTTCGTAGCATACACCCGCAAACGATCTTACAGACCTGGCAGCAATTAACGCAGTTTTATTCATTGAATTCATTTATATTTGACATGGATATGAGGATACTGTTCTGGTATTTCTACTCTATACTGGGAAATGTTAAAATTGGTATTTACCGCTGAGCGGTATCTTAATAACAGTGTGTTTTCTAACTACCGATGAGGAAATGAGTTCTGTTTCTGTGATACCGGTGTGCTCTAAATGTTTAACAGAAATCACTGTGCCTGTGCCTACATACTTACCAACCCTTCAGCCGTTTTGTTTCTGTTTGTTAGTGTGTTCTCTGGGAACTGAACTTAAAATTTTACCGCGATAGTGTTCATTATTGTCAATATTGAACTAGAGCTCTTCGTCACTTGGCAATGACCAGTGATACAACTTTACAGAAAAATGTCTTCCTCCAGTGATTAGACTGCTGTGATATATATTTGCATATGTTTATTTGTACAGTGTCCGGTTTGTACATGTGATCAGTTTGTTGATAGACTTGTAAGATTGAGTTGGTTGAGTTAAATATTACTATGGCTTAATATTTGTAAAACTATTCATTGATAAAGGACCCTGATGCAGCACGTAGGATATATTAATATCTATAAAAAAAATAAATTGTAGTGTAGAGACAACTTATTCGCTGTATTGCTGTACAAATATTTTTCAAGTACCAATTCTGATTCTGTGCCAGAGGCTTTTGTCTTACCAAAAAAAGGCTACATACAACACAAAATAGTCTGTCCATTCGGTAACTTCAAGCTTGTTACAATTTTTACACCACATTGTTAAATCTTTTGCTCACGTTTGTTGGATCAAGGACTGCAAGTAAATGCTAAAGCATGTGATTTGAATTTAGGCAGATATTAAATGGTTGACTGGTTCTATGAAAGCTTAACTGGATGGGACCCTTTCACCCCATACTTACACAGTAGATTGGAGTTTAGAGGTTTCCAGCCTCGTTTTCATCAACTCTTGTACTTAATTTTGAAGCATGCAAATCTTGCTGAGATGATTTTAACATAATGCTGGTCAATCAAGGTACAGCCATACCACAATAGTTACGTTGTGTCCTGAGTCCTTAGCTTACTCTGAAGGTAGTGTATTTTGTCCACAGTAGGTTTGTTTTTTTCCAAAGGTTTTTCTTTTTGCCTTTTTTTTTTAACACAGTTGAGTGTGTAACAAGAATTTACGTACAACTCTGCAAGAGCGCTGTGATACAGAAGGAAGAGGGTTTTAAAACCTCACCTAGAAACAGCAAAAGCTCATTTTCTGTTTACTACCTAATGAAGACAAATTAGCTGTGTAAAATTGTTATAGAATATATTTTCTTTCATCCCTGAAGTTCTTCTAACAGATTGGTTTCCAGGGGGACCTAGATATTCAACTGATAAAAGGGCTGTTAGCTTTCTGCTGTAAATTATTGTATATACGTGCTTGTTCATATGCAGAGGAAAGCGTATTAAACCTCATAAAATTGGCCAAGGCTTGGCAGTGTGTTTCCAAGAGCAACTCTGACACTGACAGCTTCCGTAGCTCCCGTTTTTGAACCGGGAATACAGCTTGTACACCACCTTCTGTGTCTGGGGGAAACGTCAGGTAGCTTTTAAACTAGAGCTAACCTTGAGGTGCTCTTGCATTTGAGCTAATTTTAACATGGGAATTCGCCGTGTCGTTTCACTGTGTGTTAGAGGAGGAAACATGCCGAGAAAGCTAGATTAGAAGGCATCTTAAATGCAGAAAAAGGCAATTAGCTTTTTTTTGTGGTTTGTTTGGGGTTTTTTTTTTTTTCTTCCCCCGAGGGTATAACAGCCTCAAGGCACTCTAGAGAGAAACCGTATATGCTGCAATAAAATAAAGGTGAATAAATTTAGCTTTTTGGGGGTAGGTAGTGAGACAAGTAGTCATTTGGATCCTTTTTAATGCAGATAAATACATCAGGAAATTCACTTCAAATAATGCAAACAATACATTTTAGGGAGGGGAGGTAGTACTATAGTATGAATTTCTACCCTGAAAGAACGAAGAACGAGGTCAGACAAACTAGGAGTAGAAAGAAACCTAAGTACCTATGGTGTACACATGCCTGTATGATGTACATGTACTATTTTGTGCTTACAGCCGTGTGTGTTGGTTTGCAAATACTTTGAGACCATAGAGAAGTTACATTTTTGGACCATACTAAAACTTCAGAAGTGTGGCGGACAACTGGATAATGATCTTGCGTGAATTAAATTGTCATAATGTTTAAATATGTATAGAATGGAGCTCAACTTCGAGGAAATGACCTAGAAAGGTTAATTTTGAAACTGACACATTTTCAGATTAAAAATTACGCTTATTTTGTACAGAATTATGTAAAACACAAATCTGTTGTATGTAATGAGTAACAGTTTTGAAAACTATAATTCTTTAGCTTTATCAAGGTTTTTTTTTCCTTCCAGAAATCTGGATTATCATGTTATAACCTGAAGTATCTCACCAGGATAACAGTGCCCTTTCTTTTTGTACATACGGATTGGAAATTTCTTTACTGTTACGTGGACACTTTCTATGTTAGTTTTGATGCATAATACTTTGAATCCTTTTATACAAACTAGAATGTATGTGTAAGAATTACTGTCACTGCAATGTAGTAACTACAAACTTATTTTTAAATAAATAGAAAACATGTTTTTCTAAGCTGTCCAACAGTGTTTGTTTCTATCAGGCCATGTACTGCGTTACGGGACAATTGCTTACGCGTTCCTCAAAACAGCCTAAAAACAATTTGTTTGGATTCCCCATGGAATAGCGTGGCATAGCGTATCACGTGGGAACAGGCAAAATTACAACCAGAGCCCTCTGACAGAGATCAAAACTTGCTCCTTTGTAGGGTTTTTCACTGAAACCCACCATTCTGGAGGCACTACAAAGGCACTAGCAGCCACTAGATGCCATCTTGGCTCACATGTGCAGCAGGGCACCCACAGAAGCCATCCCTGTTGGGGTGACAGCCGTGTGTAGCAGAGCTACGGCCAATCTATGTGGAATCCTTCCCAACAACCCCAGGAGAAGGTAAAACCAACTCGGCAGAGAGGAGTCCCCCGCCTCCCTGCATGTAGAATGCTGCTCTCCAGTCTAGGTGGGTGATGGGCAATGCACCAAAAAGTCAGTACGGGATGTGCGTTCACAACGCCGTGGGCTTGGTTTGTTCATATCTAGGTGTTTCTGCTCAATAGGTGGTAAGGCAAAATAAGTGTTTGGTATTTCACATAGCGCACCGCATGGATTCCGTTTAGTTTCATGTGTTACATGATCAGGGGATCTCCTCGATGTGTACCTTACCTGAAGTCACAAGGGAGTGAGCAATCGGAGAAACCCTTGCTGGCCTCTCAGGTGCAGGTATGCGTGCTGCTGAGCATGGCATCAGGCAATGGTCAGAGCAGGACAAAGTGAGTTCCCCAGAGCTTTCCAGACGCGTCCACTGTGGAGTCTGTGGCAAAAGCAAGACTTGTTTTAGCAGACAAGGAAAAACCTCTGAAGTGTCTGCATGAGTTTCAGTAACTGGTGCTTTCTGCTTGGAGAGAAAGAATTTTAGAATACTGCAAATGCAATACACTTCCTCCTGTGCGTTTGTTACAGTACGGGGGTGGTAGTTCTATTGTATACACATCTCCAGCATTACAGTATTATAACAGTAACGCGCTCTTCCCAAAACGTGCCACCCCAGGCCCGGGATTTTAGTTCTAGGCCTGGTTTTAATTTTGTTGCTGTGAATAGTCTTAAGCAGCTCATGATTTTTTTGTTTGTTTGTTTGTTTCTTTTTTCTAAGGGAGATTTTATACTAAGTCTACAGTCTTTTCTTTTTAAAAGACCTTTTTCTGTGTAATTTTGTACGGAATCGTATCCCAGTTCTCTCCTCACCCCTGTCACAGGTGTCTTTTTAAAACCTACTGTGGTTATTTTACTTTGAGCAGGAATCAAGACTTTGCTTAGGGTTAACAGGTACTGTGAAGTGTTGGTACCTGACAGCCAGGTGCCATCTGTGCCAGTACTAACACTTTGTCACCTCGTTAATACCATTTACTCCTGTTAGATCCTAACGATCGTTAAATGAAGGAAATGATGTATGACTGTTGAAGCTGACCATTTTGTTTTCAGGTTGAAAAGTTCTTGTACCAAAACCCGTGTCCTTCCCTGCTCTGGCAATCAACAGGAACTTCACAAAAGAGCATGTTTGTCATTTTTCCCAAAGACAAACGAGTGAAGTGTAATGGCTTTAAAAATTAATCAATGTTTCTATTTGAAGCACATGTGAAAATAAAGCAAGTGCCAGAAAACTAAAACCAGCAAGCAATGTAGAAGGTGACTGGAATTTAAATAGCATCTAATTGAGTTATCATACACAAAATCAGCATGCAAAATGTAATTTTTGTGGGGTTTTACTAATGTGGACAGGAAACCCGAAGCCCCAACCTCTCAGGCTGTGTTTCTAGCTCAGAGAAATGATGTGTGTTAGATACCTGCACAACAGGCTTTAACTGACTCTTTTGCAAGTGAGGATCCTCTCTCATGCTTTGAAATCTGTGCATGCGCTGAAGGGAGGACAGGGTAGAGATTTCTGGAATGCTGCTTCTCATCTGGTAACAGCCATTCCAATTTCCTTCGTGCTTCCTTGTCTCGGAAATGGGGAGGTTTTACCTAAACTCAGCCCTATCTGCCCCTCATTTTACTTTAGCTTGTAGGCACATCAGCGAAAAACCAAGAGAAAGAGGGAACAAGAGCAGAGGCGGGTAATCAATTCATTCAGCATCAAATTTCTGCAGACGCATATTCCTGATGACACCAAACTAAATGTTAGTATTCAGCAGCCAGGCGGCCTTATCTGTTAATTTGTGCTTTGTGTATTCCTGACGACACCAAGTTCAAACTAAATGTTAGTATTCAGCGGCCAGGCGGCCTTATCTGTTAATTTGTGCTTTGTCTCGAGTCTCTGAACTTGACTTTGAACAAGGATACTCAAAATAATAAAGACGGACTTAAAATGTAAAGCTGGTTAGAATATGACTAAGACACTAGAAAGAATTACTTCTTTTACATTCTACAGTAGAGAAATCTAGCGGGGTTATTTTTCTTGTATTTGAGCATGCTAATTCAAAATTTGAATCACCTTTATTAGTAAGGAGGGTAGTGTAAGCTTCCATGAGCTGCTAAGAAGGGGAATACAGCTGTCAAAAACTTCCCATTCCCATTCACCAAGGTTTTATGCTGAGAACAACAAAATTACTTTAAGCAGTCAAACTCTTTAATTAGTAATTGTGCCGGCATCTTTCAATACACTGCATGTCTTTACCCACCTAGAATCTCAACGTGAAGAGCTGGGTGTATGTGCGCTCTGTACTACTGCTGTCTTCCAACCATAAGTCGTAAAGGATTTGAGGTTGTAAAATGTGTGTTAATACTAAAGTCTTCTGATGGATTAAGTTATAAGGGAAATGGGAAGTTAAATTATTTAGGAAAATTATTAGAAAATTCGTATAAGCTTTGTCTTAAAAGGAGAACATCTGAAATTGTCTTATGGACAGGGTTTTTTCTTACATGCTAATTGATCAAATTGCGATTTTCCTCTGGCTCCAGAAATGTTCCAAGAACACGCTTCGGTCTGTGCAGCACTGTCTTTAGCCACCTTACAAAACTTACATTCTTACAAAACTTCTTGTGAGCTTTGGACCTTATTTTTGCACCTGTCTCGGTGCCCTTGACTCCCTGCTAAGTCTCCTCTCTCCTCCTTAGGCGGGTAATCAATTCATTCAGCATCAAATTTCTGCAGACGCGTATTCCTGACGACACCAAGTTCAAACTAAATGTTAGTATTCAGCGGCCAGGCGGCCTTATCTGTTAATTTGTGCTTTGTCTCGAGTCTCTGAACTTGACTTTGAACAAGGATACTCAAAATAATAAAGACTGACTTAAAACGTAAAGCTGGTTAGAATATGACTAAGACACTAGAAAGAATTACTTCTTTTACATTCTACAGGAGAGAAATCTAGCGGGGTTATTTTTCTCGTATTCGAGCATGATAATTCAAAATTTGAATCACCTTTATTAGTAAGGAGGGTAGTGTAAGCTTCCATGAGCTGCTAAGAAGGGGAATACAGCTGTCAAAAACTTCCCATTCCCATTCACCAAGGTTTTATGCTGAGAACAACAAAATTACTTTAAGCAGTCAAACTCTTTAATTAGTAATTGTGCCGGCATCTTTCAATACACTGCATGTCTTTACCCACCTAGAATCTCAACGTGAAGAGCTGGGTGTATGTGCGCTCTGTACTACTGCTGTCTTCCAACCATAAGTCGTAAAGGATTTGAGGTTGTAAAATGTGTGTTAATACTAAAGTCTTCTGATGGATTAAGTTATAAGGGAAATGGGAAGTTAAATTATTTAGGAAAATTATTAGAAAATTCGTATAAGCTTTGTCTTAAAAGGAGAACATCTGAAATTGTCTTATGGACAGGGTTTTTTCTTACATGCTAATTGATCAAATTGCGATTTTCCTCTGGCTCCAGAAATGTTCCAAGAACACGCTTCGGTCTGTGCAGCACTGTCTTTAGCCACCTTACAAAACTTACATTCTTACAAAACTTCTTGTGAGCTTTGGACCTTATTTTTGCACCTGTCTCAGTGCCCTTGACTCCCTGTTAAGTCTCCTCTCTCCTCCTTAGGGGACTGTTGTGTCAGGAAAGATTCATGGCAGCAGTGTAGTTCGCTGAGAAACAGTTCCCTTATCCAGGTTTTACAGACCTGTCGAGAATTCCACTTTCCCTCTGTGCATGTGGTTTGGTTCTGTCTGGTTTATGGAGAACTCTGTCTTCACAGAGAGGCTGTTTGGAATTTTTACAGGACAGAAAACAATTTTCCTAGTTTTCTACAGCTTGGTAATCACCGTTGTTTCACAACTCTGTGAAAATAGATGTGTCTCACCAAGTAAGAGAAATTTGGTTCTTTCGTACATCTGGAAGTTCTTGCTTCTGCATGGAGACAAAGAATGGTGGAAACCATGAGCATTTTACGCGTGCAAGAACATTTATGGAACTATTTGAGGAATAGCTTCCTAAGCTTGGGATCTTTCCCCAACTCCGAGCACCCCAAATGGATGGTAGCTCTTGGCATGTGTCATTCTCCCCTCAGCTGTTCAAAACACCCAAACCCCATCTGTTTTCTGAGCATTTGGTATGAGATTCCTTTTACACATCAGGAAAACTTTTCTGATATATTTCTGTTTTTTTAATTCTGGTATTCTCAGAAATCAAAACCTTTAGGAGCTAAAAGTCCTCTAAGGAATTTTACTTCATTAAAGAGATCATGGTACACCGGTGTTGCATCTGGTCCCATCCAAGTCCAAGACTCTGTTTGGGAGCCAAAATGTCAGTAGGTGATGGGGTACAATCATTTTTATGATCATTTCTTATGCCCCTGACACACCCTGCTCTGGCAGAGACTGAAGCTGCCCTCGCTTTTAGGGCCCTTACAGTCCTTCTTTTGTGGTCTTCTGTGGAAGACGGAGAGCTCAGTTTGAGTCTGCTCAAGCCAGAAGCAGCTGGCCACTGATGCCTTCCTCTCCTTGCAGGGGTGTGTGTGTTACGTGTGCCTCCATTCTGGGGGAGATAAGAGTCTGTTTAGAACTGTTTAGAAGTAACTACAAAATGTCTGGTGCTGGCATGTGCTGTTGTATGCAAATGTATCTGGTTAAACTTGGGTGAAATTCAGCTGCACAGAACTTTAAAGTTCTTCACGGACATAGTGATAGTGAAAACCTTGGGCTTGCAAAAACATCCAGCTTTTATCTTCAGGAAGATCTAATGCAGAGTCTACTGTGCAGGCTTTTCCACCTTGAATTTGTAAGAAAGAACATTCCCAGGGTAAATGAGAGACATTTAACCACGGGCGCCCAGCTGCAGTACAGAAGTTGAGGAGCACTCCTGCTGTGGTAACCGCTGCCTGGTAAGAAGGGAAAGCACTGTGATCCTGTGCAGAGTCCCAGCGCAAATCAGACCACAAAGATCCTTTCGGCCAGACCAGTACCAAGGCCTCACGCTTCTCTGGTGAATGAGGAGGAGCTTGGTCTCCTCTCTGCCCACCTCCAAGTCACAAAAGAGCACACAGGGCGGGTTTCTGTCTGGCTCTTGTACCACAAACCTCTGCTTGAGCATGTGGGGAGCAACCTGCTTCATAACAGAAGCATCCTGCAATTTGATTTACTTCGTATTTCTGGAAGGTGTCTTAATGTTTGGGAGTTAAGTTGCTGGAGTCAGGCCTTGAGACCTTCAGCCTCCCTGAGGTGGGATCAGGTATTTATGTGGCTCCTGAGGTTTTGCCCACGGGAGCGGTTAGGTACCTCTGTTTACTGCAGTCTGGGCTGGCGAGATGCAAATGCAGCCACAACAGCCCCAAAGAATCTGTTCTCCTTGGGGTGGGCTGTGAGGGGCAAATAGGAAATTGCTGTGGACCACAAGGCATCCAGACAGGGTCCTTACTTTGCATAGCCTAGGCTAACAGAGATCCAGCTCCAGTCTGAAAGCTCTCTGGTGCTGAGGCTCATTTTTCTAAATGATCACAATTCCTCATATCCACTCAGGTGCCATGGAAATCCAGGTGTCTCATTGTGGCTCAAAATTCTATCCATGTTTTAAATCTGAGCTAACAATTTTTGAGATGCAGACCGTAGAAGTGAGGAAGACACAGGATGCAGGAGTATTTGTATCTTAAGGTTGATAGCTGACCATGTGGTGACCAAATTACAGCACTGACTGTATCTCAGAAGGATTGCAAGTCCCTTCAGTAGACAAGCGCTACTGACAGCCCCTGTCTACTACCAGGACACGTAAGGGAAAGTGAGAGATGTAGGGATGGGCTGAAGAAAAGGTGCAGAGCAAGCACATGTCAGGCTGGCACCTCGTGTTACTGTAGTGACAATCTAGTAAACTGCCAAAGTCTTGGCTTCTGCTCCTTTATCACCTGGCTTATATCTTGTATGGGTGCAAATTATACGAACTAATACCGAAAGGAGGCACTTGGATGTGAGACGGCAGCCAAGCCTAATGGCTCATCTCCTACTGAGGGAACTGGGGTTGTTTAGCCTGGAGAAAAGGAGGTGGAGGGGAGACCTTATCGCCCTCTACAGCTACCTGAAAGGAGGCTGTAGCCAGGTGGGTGTTGGTCTCTTCTCCCAGGTAATGGGTGATAAGACAAGAGGAAATGGTCTCAAGTTGTGCCAGGGCAGGTTTAGACTGAATATTGGGAAAAAACTTTTCACCAAAAGGGTTATCAGGCATTGGACCAGGCTGCCCAGGGAAGTGGTTGAGTCCCCATCCCTGGAGGTATTTAACAGATGGGTAGAGGAAGTGCTTAAGGACATGGTTTAGTGGTGGGATGGCAGGGTTAGGGTAACGGTTGGACTTGATGACCTTGGAGGTCTTTTCCAACCTGGATGATTCTATGATTCTACTGCAACCACAGCTCTGTCCACCCGCTCCAACTTAGCTTCTCTATGAGCTGCAGCTGAAGTGTTTTCAGACAGCTGTTCTACTGGGGCTAAGCCTGTGTGGAATAGGCACTTTAAATATCTCTTCCTGCTTTTGGAACTTGATCTTCCCACCAAAAAAGCTTTAGTTCTGTATTAAAGAAAATTCATTTGCTGCTCCATCGGTATCATGTTTAAATCTGTAAAATGTTGGCCAGCTGTTACAACTGTGAACTGCGGTCAGCAGAGGAGCAAGACTGGAGGGTTGGTAAATGCAACACTGGCTTGGCTTCTGGTGCCTCTAAAATGGTAAGGCTGGAATTGCTGTCACTGAGTCACAGATTTGGGTTTGGTGGTTTTGATTTGGTGGGTTTTTTTACTTGATTTACTTCTATTATAGTAAATTATTCCCATTTTGTTTTCCTCAGTCTTTCTACTTTCTATGTACAAGAGCCCTGCAGAACAGCACCTGATCTTTATGACAGTACAGGGTATGTTTTGTTCCCATGCTGGGGAAAAAAAAAAAAAAACTAAGAAAATGTTTTCTAATTTTTGAAAAGGTACCTATTTAGTACCAGGACAATAAAAAGGTTGACTTTAGCAGACTGAACTTGAAATCACACCATTGCCAAGAACAGATAAAGACTTGATGCTGAGAGAGAAAAAACCTAGTTCAGCACCTCTTCACCACTGTACGTATCATTCACAAAAAAAGTCTGTGGATTCAGATTGCTTTCCAACCACCCAACACCCCACTGATGCTGTCAAGTCACAGCTGTTTTTTCACCAGAAGCCAATAAAACATAATTCAGCCCATTACATGAGGTGATGTGCCTGTTCCTTAAAGGAAAAAGTATGTAAACGTAGTGAAATACAGTTATAGCGGAAGCCTTGCTGGACAGACCCTCATTGTGCAGAAGGATGACTGCAGATATCTCTAATGTGAGCCAGAGACCTGCAAAAGGATTGTAAATGCTCCTTGTTGAGGAACTTCCTCACCGGCTCACTGATAACTTCAATTTTTTTCATGTCATGAATGTATGGAGAGACTCCCCCATGGCACAGGCAACCTTCTACTATATTTTACCTATGGAGAAACAAGTTGTTTGGTTATATTTTAAAAACATATTTTTCTTAGGTTGAATTTGTATTTCTAGTCCTGGTCAGTCTTTATGTGAGTTTTTAACTGGGCATACCTGCCATGTTGCACAGGTTTAAATCCATCAACAAACAAAACCCTAAGACCGGCTACTTAGTTCCCACATGATGTATTTTCCACCAACATTGTCTTGAAATCACTACTGTAATTTTTGCCAACACCGCATCATCTTTGTACAACCTCACAACTGACAAACACAGGTGGTCCCCTAAGCAAGGAGGGTCTCTGGGGAGACCCTGAGACAGTGGGAGAACGGATGAACATCACGTGGCAACACAAGCGATGGAGAAGGGAAAGCAGCAGTGCCAAATCCTAATGCTTTTTTTCCTTAGCTTCCTGCCTAGCCAAGGCACAGGAATTCAAAGCGCTTCATGCACTAGAAAAAATGGATTATCCTTGTTTGACCGCATGCCCTAGGATGCTGCATGTAAGCCTCCTGATATTATGCTTGCTTTTCTTGTTTAACTTCCATTATGCACTAGAAAAATGGATTATCCTTGTTTGACCACATGCCCTAGGATGCTGCATGCTCCCGATATTATGCTTGCTTTTCTTGTTTAACTTCCATGGGCTCTGGGCTCAAAACCATTGCCCAAGACAACTCAGTTCAGCCTAGGCAACAAGTCAAACTGTCCCAGCCAACAAGGTGCTCTACTTAAAAGCTAACACCACTCTTCTGCTCTGTCTGACACCGTGTAGGAGATGCCCATCTATAAAATCATAGAATGCTTTGGGTTGGAAGGGTCCTTCAAAGGTCATCTAGTCCAACTCCACCCCTGCCATAAGCGGGGACATCTTCAACTGGATCAGGTTGCTCAAAGCCCCATCCAGGCTGGCCTTGAATGTTTCCAGGGATGGTGCCTCCATCACCTCTCTGGGCAACCCATTCCAGTGTTTCACCACCCTCATTGTAAAAAATGTCTTCCTTATATTTAGTCTGACTCTACCCTCTTTTAGTTTAAAACCATTACCCCTTGTCCTTTTGCTACAGGCCCTATTCATGAAGAAGAGAAATAATGACTCGTTAGGTGTCTAATAATATCACATATTGGGCCACTGTGTACATTGTTGATTTTATCCACATTTGAAAATAATTTTCAAATTATTTCTGGACTATTTTTGCTTTTAGCATTGGGCCTAGAGGAAAAGGGACTTTCTGAAGGTTTTCATTTGAAAAGCGTAACTATCGCTACGTCACTGCATGAACTTCAGACTGCAGAACTTCTGCCTGGCTTCTATTCATAGCAGGTTAAAGGCGCTTGTCTGCCTTCGCAGAAAAAATATGACTTAAGTGAGTTGCAAATATAATTTACTTGACCCGCAAAAATAAATAAACCCTTTTTCTTTCCTTAAAAATGGTAACGGTGTAAAGTCCACTCCAGGTGTTTGCTTTGTTGCGTTTTGAGAATGAGAAATCCTGAGCCGATCCTCCCCACACCGGGAGCCTTTCCACACAGGGGTAAGACGACCGCCGGGACTGGGAGAAGCGGGATAACCCTCCGGCCTGAAAACCGACCCGGGCGCCAAGTGCAGCGTTCACCGCTCTGCCTTCATTTTAGGCGTTAAAACGTTTATGCCGCAGAGGGCACGAAGCCGAG
>NW_009260763.1:1944384-1965855 GCF_000687185.1 Egretta garzetta
CGCGCCGGCGGTTGTCAGCTGGGGTAAAGGCGTAGCCCCTTTCTGGGAGGGGTTCAGGTCCCTTCAGAATGGGCGCAAAAATGATCTTGATGCCGGGGGGCTGCAGCTTAGGTCCGGGCTATCTCTCTGCCTGCTACCGCATCCTTTCTGTCTGGCGGATCCGGCTGCTCGAAAAGCTGCTTCCAGAGACAGGAGAAAGGCCCGCAGTGACAGAAGTCATAGGGTCGTGTCGTGTGAATGCGGTGGGCAAAGCGATGGCTTTCCCGGGTGTGGGGGGGGTCCTGTCCAGCTCTCCAGCCTGGCAGGCTGCTGGTGGTTATTTTGTTGAACCAATATGCGACTCTTCCTCTCCCACCCCGGGTATGACGTGAGTAAACAAGTACTCTAGATGTACAACTGCTCATAATGTCTAAAATTAGGAGATGTTTCTTTGCTGTTGGCTCTAAAGCAGGTAATGTGGACGAGAAAAATGCGGTTTCTGGTAGCCATTCCTCACACGCGCAGATGTTGTCGTACTGCTTACAGTGTTCTTTGGGCCTCCCTCAGCGTTATTTGGTGATCATGACCACCTTTGCTAGGCAGGTTTGGTAAATCTAACTTCCTGTGTACATGTGTACTGGTTATATTACAGTAACCTGAATTATTGTGTAAATAACGTAAATTTGGCAGCTGTAACAGCCACTGCTGGAGACCGACGAGCCAGAATGGAGAGTGGACATAGATGACTCTTTGAAGGTTGCACTAAACCTGTGGACTCTGAGAATGCTTGTGTAAAAGATAAGAATCTCAAATTTCAGCAAGTCCTAGCTCTGACTTGAAAAATCCTCACGGTTGGAAAAAGACAGAAAACGTGCTCCTCATCTGAAGGTGAATATCTTAACGCATTGGTAAGGTATGGCAGGTGCCTGTGGAATGAACAGTGACGACAAATCCTTCTCTAGTCTAATGGTGGGACTGGCACACGTTGATATCATCTTGGTACGATGCTGTGCATGCCTTCGAACTGAAAGAAAAATCGCTTAGTTCTGTTGTATGGGCAGTACTCACTGCATCTAAATAGGTTTTTCTTGAGGCTGTCAGTCTGATATGTCAGACATGTCGAATACACTTAATTAGATGATAAAGCAGCACAATGAATTTTGTTCATGGAGAACAGCTTTCTATTGCAAATTGGACAACTGTACAACTTCCCAGTTCCTTTTTTTTCCTTTTTTTTTCCTATTTCCAGATGAAAGAGATGTCTGTATAACTCTTAACTAGGTTTTCATTTTCTTTGTCTTCTGAAGCTGTCTACTTTAGTCTTTTATTAGTTCTTATAAGTACCTTCAAATGCAATGCAGTTTGACCTAATTTAGATGTAACTGAAATGTGTGTGTACAGATTGTATATTATCTTGTGAACCAACAAAACAATCTCAATGAAACTTTTAAGTGCTACACAGCTAGCAAAGCTGATGGCTACATTTTTTGTGCCTTTTTTTTTTTTCCTTCCTTTTTTTAGATTAGAGAGCAGGGAAGTGTCTTTGAAGAAACTTCCTGTTGGAATGCCTCGCATCAATGCAGCTGCAGCTCTGCAGATTTGTGTGCCGTTGTCTGCGCTTCCCATGCAATATTTCATATCCCAGTGGTACGGAACGGACTCTGCTCAGCGCATCCAAATAACAGAAAGGTTGTAAGTCTCTCCTTCCCTACTGTATTTATTTATATGAGAGTTCTCTTTCTCATCCCCAATGACACTTTGTCCTGGAAAGTTGGAGTGTGGGTGGAACACACTGGCCATTCCTACACGAAAACAACATTCAAATCATACCTCAGGCATTTTTGTGGCTTAATGTGACTGTAGTGTTGTTGTTTAAAGATGTCTTTCAAAATTTGAATAATAACCATTGTTTTCTTCACATGAAAATCTGTGTATAATCTGTGTGAGTGCACCACTGTGCCTTAATCTCATTCTGCTTTTGGACATTCCAATGTATGTTACTATGGGTTATGTCCGTTTAAAAAGGGGGAAATGAAGTGTTTGATTAGTAAGACTGTTTTTAACTTACCCTTACCTTTTGACACTTGCAGTTATAATAGATTTTCTTGCATAGGATGACTCAGCAGAATCCTAACCAACAAAAATTCATTCATAGTAAATTACTTAAGGGAGTCATGATGATAGAATTAAGTAAGTAGCACCATTTTGTATATGAATTAAGAGTTAGGTATTGACAGGGTTGAATGCATCTATCTCCAAATGTAAATTGAAGAATAATAGTACATCAGGTCCAAATATTTGGTAGCAGTAACCATTGGCAGATGTTGGTATCTTGAAGATGGACCAAGCAGAGAGACTTCTATGACTTTAGCAGTGCAGTCTGTGTAGTGCATTGGGTGTGTGGTTCATCTGTAGAACTCAAATACATGAAGTAATGAGAGCAAAAGATTGGTCTGATGGTAAAAAGAACTAAGGTTGGCTTTGTGTGTAAAGACCCACATTTAAATAATTTTCAGGTTTCATGGCATGAGTCAACTACTAACCTTTTAGATTCATGCAAAAACTTCTAGACTATTTCTTAATAATCTTTTGATTATGTGCACCATTTTTTAAATGTGTCACGCTCACTATCCTCAGGTAACAGTTGAAACTGCAGAATCTGATGCAATTTAGCAATTTCTATGGTCTGAGTACAGAAAGCAAGTGACATTGTAATGAAAAAAGACATTTTCCAGAATTTACATATGGTTTACTGGTACGAGTGACCATTGAAAGGATATTCGTTTGCAGTCTAGATATCAGTCTTGGGGAGAACTTGTTCCTGGACACTGATTTTTTTTTTTTTTTTTGCTGTTTGCTACATAAGCAAAGCCTTAAAGTTTAAATATTAAAAATAATTATATAAAAATACTAGAGAAAGTTTTTAAAACAATGTGATGATCATTTTTACTACTAAAGGATAGTTGCCTCTTGGAGCAGCTTTACAAAATCTTGCTTGAAGCTGGATGTGTGAGAAGATCTTTTAAAGCTGTGGCTATCAAAGACAAGGTAGGATGTTACATACTGTCTGCACTCAAGAATGAATTTCAAACATGGACTCTTCTTAACAGGAAGGTATGCTGTAGGGATGAAATAAGTAACAAAGGGGAAATATCTCTTACTTTCATGTTGAGACTGATTTGGGACTTTCTACCAGTTTTAAGAAAATCTTTTGCCTATATTCTACACAGACATGCAATTTGAACTCCATGTGAAACTAAATATAAATCATGGCAATAATTCTATACATGTTATCCTCTACTTTAAATTTATCTGATTGTGAAGTCAAGAGGATTAACCATATGAATGCTTGTAAGCAGCTACATGTGTGTAAGATCAGATCCTACAACATGGGATGGACATCTTATGCTGCATATGGTAGTTCAAGAAAACTTGAAATTGAATTAGAAAATGCAAATGGGGAATCTGTGGGTTTAGGAAGAAGGGGAAACTTGATTATTGGACACGTGACAATGAATTGGTGTAGAAAAAGTAAGATTATATCTGTTTATATATATGCCATTTTAATTTAAGACAACTGTTGCTTGGACATGTTTGGGGAAGTTAAAAGGCTTGTCTGTGAGATTTAATTCTTGTCTAGTAGAAATACTTCAAAGGTTTTACCTTGTCTGGACCTTCAAAGATCCTTTATTATTGATCCATGTACAATAATCAAGGATGTCAAGTCATCTGAACTGTGGAAGATTCAGACTTAGTTTTGCCCCCAGGAAAGCCTAGGGGAGCGGTATATGGGTGGAAACAGAAACTGTGATTTTCTTAGGTTCACCATAAATTGCTTTGCAGCTTTGCGGAAAGCTCCAGGCATATCTAAAGATAAAGCCTTCAAAGACCAAATGATCCTTTGGAGCTGCTTGTGTCTTCTGAATATCTTATATTATAAAGAATTGGCTATCCTAAAAATACATTGACATTTGAGACCTTTCAGACCTACTGTGTTAGCTGCTGTTTTCAACAACGCAGTCTGACAAGTCAGGATATTTGTCCATTCCTGTTCCTGTTAAAAGGTATTTGTCAGCTTTAAGTCTTCCTGCAGATTTGCTCTAAACCAAGACTTTTTAAAAAAAGTATTGTTTGCACAGTTGTGGGACCTGCTCTTACTTTCTTCCAGGCAGGGTGAAGGGAGTAAGACTGAAAGAGGGAAGGTGGTGAATACCATAAAAGAGACAGGAGACTGGACAACTTATAGTTCTTTCACACCAACAGGTTGCTGACTGGTATGGATGGAGAATCTTAACCCAAATGCATCTGCTCATAGACTGCTCCTGTTCCATTGCCAGCAGGTATATTTGAAAGCTCCACCCCACTAGATGTCGAGTTTGCTCCTAGTTTCTTTCCACTTTCTCTTTTTCACAATGGCAATGTAAACCACAAGCCATTTCACTTTTGTAAAGATGTCCCTTCCCTAGCCACCACCCTTCAAATTCATATGAAATTCCGCCTAGTGCAGGGGGAGAAGTTAGACTTCTTGTAGCCTTAAACTGGGACTCATTGCCAGATACCTTGACCATACCAATGTTAACCAATCTTTAAAGATCTCACAATACAATTTACAAGAGATACTGAAGAATCACTCTGCTAGAGTTCAGGATAATACTTGCTCACCAATAGAAAACAAATGGGTTTCCTGTGATATAAAAATTACGGTGCAACTGTAGAGTTACGTATCCAAAGAAATTAGATTCATACTCTTTTTTTTCCTGTTGGAACAAATTGCTTTGTCTTGTGTATTGCTCAAAAGCAGTTTCACTGTAAAACTCATTCTGTTTGGGCTTCAAATGGTGAAGAATTTTGTATCAAAGGCTTTGCAATATCCCTCTATTTGGATGAATGCTTAAGATAGTAATAATCAGAAGGCCAATTATCTTAAAATTCAGTTTCTAAAGAACTTGTTTGACTGTCGGGTTATTAATTTTACATTTTAGGAATTGGTACTACGGAGAAAAGAAAACTAAAGTTGGCCACCGTGAAGCAGAAACCCATTCTTATTTGACAGGTATTGAGGTCTTTGCAGTCCTTTGGGATTTTGCTTGTGATACTGTCTTCTATAAGGTCCTCTAGAGTGGATATCTAGACTTGCTTTGCAAATGGTAGTTGCTGGGGTTTTTTTCCTCCTCTCTGAACTTTGTTGATAATGTTCAGTAAGCAAAATAGAAAATGTAAAATCCGAGGCCTTTTCACCCTGTGTTGTGTAACAACAGTATCAATGTTGTGTCTATTTTATTGAATCGATCCGAGTGTGCCTATTTTGCATTGATGTATGAAACAGTGGTGTAGCTTTCACTCGATTCAGATGAACTGATTCAGATCAACTTCATAAAAGGAAAAAGAAACAAGTGATCAGTCTAGTCCTGGAAAGAAATTCCCTGCAGTCAGACTGACTAGAAGAATTCTGTAACCTGAACTGGAAAAAACTAATGGCAAAATCTGTTTGCATGTGTAAGCACTGTAAAATACTGTATGTAAGGCTTAAGTAATTGTCAATACATACATATGCTTATGCTTTCCAAAACTCTGTTTAAGACCCCCTTGTAATATGAAAGGCATACAAATAGAAAAACGCATTTCTTGTGGATGCTGCTTTGTCAAATATCATAGTAAAATTCTGGGGGGGAAAAAAGCAAAGTACCTGTTCCCTTGTTTATTTTGCCTATTAATCTAACTATCACTTCTCTTCTGGTAGAAGTCAGGAGGTTGTCTGTTTAAATGTTTAATATACTTGACCAACCACTTATCCTTGTGAAGTCTCTTTCTTTGTTAAATTAGAATCAACTCATGTTCACAGTCCAAAGCCTGAATATATTCAGTTCAGTGTGGGGCAGGTAACAGTTCACAAAAGATTTAGTTATTCGGGAGTCATTGTTGGATGGGATGTAAAAGCTAACGCTCCAGAATGGCTACAACACAAACACTCTCCAGCAAAACAGGTTTGAATGTATTAAACTCTCACTTTATTAATACATACACAGAATAACTCAGGTTAAAAGAAAAAAAACAACCCTCGGAAACTCTGTTACAGACAGACTTCCTGCTGACTTAGTGGAAAAAAACTAAGAGCCCCATATCACCTGTGCAGCTGAGCTCTACCTCCACTGCTTCTGCGCTGCTGTCCCAGTAGAGCTTTGCTTTTGCACCACTGATGGGTTAAGCTTCCCTGGTCAGGGTTGTACTGGACACGTCTCAAATTAGAATTACTCACTTTTAATACACAGTGTTGTATTTAATGTAGGAGTGTCAACCTTTAATGTTTGAACGGGTTTCTTGTGGTGTGTTACTAAAGTTGAGAGGCTGTTAAATCTCTGATCTGATCTTCCAGTGTGAATATAATTGGTAACATCTTCACTGCACCTAAGAAATGCAAGTAATCCTTTGTGTTTAACCAATTTCAGTCAGAAAGCAATGGTTTGGGGGATCTGGACACTTGGAACGTAAATCTATTTAACAGGGTATTTTTGTCAGAATTCTGGAAGCTTTTGAAATTCTCTAGCCTAAGTCCTTGTTGTGTTTGAAAATCAGATGCTACATCTCTGTTGACAGTGCTGCTCTGATAATAGAGTGCTGCACACTCCGTGGGTTGGCCGCTGACATGCTGCTTAGGTGGCAGGAAGGCGCTAATCATTAAGTCAAAGAGGCCTGAAAATGAGAAACTCTGCCTGTAGCAGAGAATTCACGTTCAGCTGGGAGCAGGCATTCAGTCCTGCTTTGTGCGTTTTGTTCCTTCCCTGCTGTAGTTTTATCCACCTGCCACTCATTTTTGGCTTCTAAAACACCTGCATCCTTGCTTTCTTTTCTCCTCTCCTTTTCTCCTCTCAGTATTGTTGTCACCAACTGAACACCGGTGCATTTCCCATCAGGCGTTCTGACTCTTTCCACATACCTCATATTGTTCTATCCGCCCAGTGACCTTTGTGTTCATCTCTATTGTTTTAATTTCAGCAGTAATGACGTTAAGTGCCTGTCTTTTGGGGTTTTTTTAACTTGCATTTTCACATTACATGCATCAGCTATGCAAAATGCCTTCTGACCTTTATGAGGCAACCACTAAGCCTGGTCCTTGCAAATCCCCCCTAAACATTAGCCAGGCTTTCCGCCCAACTTGTCCTTGCCTTATTCTGACTTCCAGTTCTTCGCTACATTGGTGAGCAGAGGCCACTGCCTGTCACATTGATCGATACCAACTGCTCCATAAACTCCAGTGATCTGTCCATATTCATCCATCACTTTTTTTGTGTTTAGATTGCGGGTTACTTCGGGCAGGAATGTTTATGGAGAGTAGCGAGCACGGTGGGACCCCGGCCTATGATTTGGGTTCACACACACTGTAAAAATAACAGTAAGCCACGCTTCTTTCTTGGCTGGAAGATTCTTATATATCCATGGAAATTGCCTTAGCTCTGTGCAGGATTGGGACCGAGATTGTCGGAGGTGGTGTTATGCTCTGAATTTGCCTCTTTTTCTCTGGTGTTCTCTGTTGCCGCTTGTGAAGGAAGAAGGGTGACTAGCAAATTGTTATGGGACCTATATACAAAAAAGCAGGGATATTCTAAGTCACGTTTCTTGCCAGCTCTATGGGAGAGAAGGTTAGTTAAAGTCTTGACTCTTAAAAATTGTTTCAGATATGCCAAGAACTTTGTGTATTACAGTTTTGATTGCTTTAATTTTCCAAACTGATGTTGGCAAGATCATAAAAATGAACTTGCTGTGTGTATGTATTGAGTGGTTTTAGGTTCTGTAAGCCTAGTGAGAGCTGGCTGATTACATAACCTAATCTTTAGTCATCATCTCACCTTGAGGCTATTCATTTTCCTTCTGTTTTTACAGGATCTAAAAGATACTCCTCACTATTGAATTCTAATTAACAAAGCCAGTGGATTTGGCAAATCTACAGCTTACATTCCTGAGGCAAAGATAACAATTATTATGGGATTAGAGGTAGTATTTATTTTTTATTCAGTTGCAACTTCTTTGTTATCCTGTACTTTTAAAAGTTGGCTGACCTTTGGCTTAATAGATACTATCTATTTTGCAAAGTGAGTGAAAACTAATCAGAGAAAGCAGATAAATTACTGTTGTGCTTTTGAGTATGTGTTTTTGGAAGTGAGAAATGACCAAACCCAGGTACTGCCTACTTCAGAGCATCCAACTGCCTGGTTTTGTCAGTGTTTTAGCAACTTGACTTGTGTCGTGTACAGGCTGTTGTAGGCATGGACTTTTGGTTTAGGATTTCACTGACCTGTCAAAGTTGGATGAGTCATTTTAGTCTCTTTCTACCAGATATAGCAAAGTATTTTGGCTTCTAAATTCCACTCTGAAAAATCTGCATTTTAAACAGCTTCTGATCAGCTGCTGCCCAGACTGAATCATGTCTCCCTGCTGAACCGCGGACCTCCAAAAATTCTTTTTTGTGTTTCATGGTCTGGGTGGGTTTTGATTCCTAGCCTATGCAAGGTGCACCTGATTCGTAGACTCTGATCCAGAAAACGGCCTTCAGGCATGCATGCCACATACAAACGGCGTTTTGCAAGGGATACCTCGCTGCTGTGGATGCCTTCTTTTAAAGTGGGGGTAGGGACAGTACCTGTATTTAACAGCAAGTAGTGGAAGCATTCATCTATCAGGAGAGGCTTGGTCTAGGCAAATAGAGGAGTGCAAATGGGCGCCTTTTGCCTTTCAGGAGAACCCCCTAAAGGAGTCATCTAAGTGAGGCTGGCCTGAAGACTCTATGTGCTCTCCCTTGAACCTGTGCCACCGCACATAAAGGACCCCCCCACCCCAGTCAAAGGGGCTGAACAGTGTGACACTTTCAGAATTATCTTAACCTTAATTGTAGGGGATAGAGCTAAATAAAGGCCAAGAGGAACGGAAATATTTCCAGGGAGAGCTGTAGTAAGTAAATCCTACAATACTTTGACTACTCCCTTTACAGAACCACACACTGTGCTGCTTTCAAATGATATATGCAAAGGAAGAGTTAATCTGCATTTTTTTTGCACCTGGACAGGTGTTAAGAAACCTTCTAAGTTGGCTCACTACACAACCCGCATTGTTACTCTCCTCTCTTAGCTCTACTTCCTACCATAAGAATAAAGTAAAAACACAACAACAAAAAGCTCAAGAAAGCATAAAAATTTTATTAAGAAAATGTGTTGGATTTGAAAGTTGCTAAAGCAACTTGTTTCTTCTGTTTTCTTTTCCCTTTAGCTCAAACACCGCAAACACTCTACAAGAAGCATAAGCAGTAGCATTCTGGATTCTTTCCTGCAGAGTCAGTGACTCCGGGGAGTTGGATAGATGACTGTCTACGTGGCCTCCCCATTCTTTTGTTTCTTCTTCTCTTATTAATAAAGGTTTTCCCAATGACTGGCCAAACAGTCGACAGACTTCTTGAGCTTTCCGACGTGTGTTTCCAACAGCGGCAACGCATACTTGACGGCTGAGAGGTAGAAGCAGCAGCACAATAACAAGCAGGGCCAACTGACCTACAAGTGTTCCTGCCAAGCATTATATTTTTTTTTTAATGCTCAGCTTTTGTAACTGCGTAGATGTAAGGCACATCACCTTCCCCTGGGTTCTGGGTGACGGTTAAGAGTTTGAGGGGGGAGCGTGCAGAAGAAACATCAGCATCCTCACCAGCTATAAGCAAGCATCCCTGGTGTGTGGTGGAGAGCAAGAGCTCCACCCTTGCTCTAGGCATTTGGGTGGCCCAGCTTCAAGGCATACTAGCCCCTGTTTAACCTCACCAGCCTGACTGCCAGACTCCTGCGTAGGTACCTTTGAGACAAATACTCTCCTGATACCTCCAGAACCGCCAGCAGCAGCTAGCTGAGCGTGCTTCTTGGGCCAGGCGTAATTTTTTTCTTTAAAGACACAAAACCCAAACCAAGATTAAACTTCCCTCTGCCACCCCCCATGTCAATGGGAAAAGTACGACTTTGAATAGTTAACGCCTAAAATATGAAGACTGTGAGCTTCGCAGTAGCGCATTGTCGTTTCCAACCTAACGATTCTATGATTCTGTGTTTTGATGCTGAGCAAGCACTGTACATGGTTCTTTTCAGATCATGTCAGCAGCTAAGTGCAATGGGAACTGGCAAGGGTACTTTGAATCATCAACGTCTTGTATCATCAACACACTTGTACCATCACCAATAAATACAAATTAAATCTACAGGTGCTGATGTAGCCAAAGTCAAATTCTGTTGACCTAATGTTCACACTAGATTATACTTCCGATGGAAATCAGTAGGAAACTTTTTTATTACATTCTGCTTTTGCACAGGGACACTGTCGAAAGAACAAGCTGTACTTCTAGGCTGAAAAGCATTAATTTCTAGTTAAAACAAATATTGAAAAACTTGAACATAAATTTTAATAGGTATGAAGGAAACTATTTGCTCCCATTACAAACAGTATATACTATATATTCCTATTAACTGTTATCTGAAGCTGTAAACTTTGTGGCGTGAGAGAAGACTTACCGAAGGGTGTCAATGGCTTCTGGCGTATGGTAGAAATGAGGTGGGCTGATGGTAACAGAGGTTCCTAACTTTTCAATGAGTAGATTGCAAACAGTCTGCATTTTTCCAAAATCGCTGAATGTCATACAGACCTGGGCATGAACACAGACATCACACAAGTACTTTTTTTTCATTTTCCCCCTATGATTCAACACTTGTATTTAAATCAGACATGTACGAACTAACTGAACATATTACTCCTTTATATAAGTCCAACATTTATTTACTTAGAGTGCTTTTATATAGCCCTAAAGACTATCATTGGGTTTGCAACAGAAAGAAGTTCACAAAATAGTTAAAGCAAGGATTAAAAAATGCTCTTTTGTGAGGAAGTATGGCATTCTTGGTATGTAGACAATTCGAAGAATGAATGTGCTCTTTGGGACGCATGACTAGATGCATCCTGGTTCTTCCCTTTTTAGATTACTAGTTGTTAATTATGCAGAAGCCCAAGCAAAGTGATGTGGAAAACATTGTGCAGGAAGGAAAATTACATTTTAATTCCAAGCATTAGGTTCAAGAAACCTAAATGATAAGATTAAACTAAGCCTAGTCCAGTCCAGCTTTGCAGTGGGCTCAAAACCCTGTGTAGGCTGAACAGACTCACTCCAGTGCTGACAGCGAGCTGGGCACTTGAGATTGGATTAAGAACAATTTAAACCTCTAGCTGCCTGTGGCTTTGGCAATAAGCAGCATTAAACACAGATGCATCAGGAATTCAGGTGCTTTCCCAAGTGCTGCAAAGCAGGCACCAGTATTGGCCCTGGATCCAGAGCCCCACAGCCTTCCTTGCGGGGAAGTGCCAGCCAGGTGACGACTTTCCAGGCAGGAGCCAGCCTTTTTCTGCAACAGAGCACAGTTGCCAGGAGTGAAGCAATGACGCTGAGCTGGTACAACATTCAGAAATCAGAAATCCTGGGTCCCAAACTCTTTTTTCAAAAGAACTAAGCCCTCATCTTCACTTCCCAGAACAGTGCTCTCACCACCAAGTCAGGCTCACATTCTCTCTTATCCCTGACTCCTTCTTTTTGCACAGTAATACAGCTTCCACAGGAGGGGAAGAAAAAAGCTGTGGTAAAGAAAATTCCACTGCCAACCCATGTGACGTACAGTCACCCCTGTGATGGCTGCACTCCAGGCAGCAATCTATCCCGGTGAAGGTGTATGGTACAGAAATCCAAGCTATGGCGTGTCAGCTGCACTGCAGTAGCTCCCTGTGTGCATACCACAGATTTACCTTGTGGAAAATGAGGTAATTCAAGGAAGTTGAATCTCTCAGTGAGAGAGGAGGCGGCTACTTCATATACAGGGTAAGGTGAAAAATGGATATTGACAATTATCACAATGTAATTAATGCACACATCTCGTTACCCTTGGTAGCCTTTCGGTGCAGTACCTGTACCTCATCCTGGCTTGAATCCTTGCACTGGCTCAGTAGCAATTCACGCAACTGAGCCAAAGCTGGGCTTAGCCCCTTAAAAACTGACCAAAAGGGAGTGACAGGGCAATTCCATCTCCTGCGAGGACAAAGGGTCACACCTGTTGTGCCAAACTGCACCGAGTCTGCATCTTCACTTCAGCTGCACACCCTGTATCTGTCACTTGGGGGTTGGATCGCTTTCTGCAAGGTGCAGTACTGGTTTGAACAAAGACTGAAGATGAGACGAAATCTAGATTTCTGTCTTTAGTGGGAGTTCTTGCCATATATAAAAAGCACACATCCTCTTGTGCTGTTTTGCCAAAAAACTGTCATAGTCGTATTTTGTGGAGAGTTGAAAGTCTCACTACGAGGACTGTCACAGTGTTTTCCAGATTGCCATCACTGTTTACAGGATTAGTTCCCTCAAGGGGATGGAACAAAAAAAATGATCAAACAAAAGAACTGTGGGTCTTAAGGGAGAGATAAGGGCAGTTCTGGGCAGTCAGGAGCTTAGTTGTTAAAAAAAGCATCATGTAATCAGGTACCCTCAGGGGCAGAAAACAACTGAGCAATAGCTGTGAATTTTCCTGGGTTTTCCCCCCCAAAATCACAATTTTCATTTAGAGCTAGACACAATAAATTCCACATAGATTTACAGAGGATACCTGAGCATTAAATGCAAAGCAGTGTTTAAATTTCTTCAATAAAATTATGATTAAGGTTAAAAAGTGTGAAAAAGCAATATGAAGGTATGCAAAGCTATTATGGACACTGTAAGGTTTGGGTAAGGCTGTAAAGGACAAGAAGTTATGGTTTATAAGGATGCAATATATTAAGAAATGCACAAAACCAATATAATCTTCATCGCATGATCACTATGCAATAAACGAACTATTAAGATATTATACAGCTTTGTGATCTCACACACAACTTCATTCTCCTGCACATTTTCCTTTGTTATAGCATGAATTAAAATTTATCTCCTTACAGTCGAAAGTCTATCTTGAATTCTTAATTGTACCTTAAAATAGCTATTTGTCTGGGAATTTCTTCAGTCCTCTAAAAACTCTTATAGTAGTCAAATGGTAAAAAGGGTTCATAGAATGAAATAATGCACGACTTCCATGATTTTATGTATATCACAAATATAACGGCAAACTCTTTAGTAAAGAAGTGAGTGTAAGTTAATTTTAAATTATCTTGTATTGCTAAAGCATGCAAACACGCTGGTCAATGGAACTTCATTAGTTTATGAAGCTGCACTAGTGAAAAAAGTACATACACAAAGGGGGAAGCAAGGAGAAAGTAATCTCTCCATAAAGAGCGATCATACTGCTACTTCAGTGTGCAGGGCAGCCAGACCAGCAGCACTAGGGCCAGACTTTTCAAGTTCTGACACCCAGGTCCTAGGCAGCCGTATAACTTCTGCACAGCAATCACAGCTGGTCCAACCTGCCTACAAATGAACACTAAATTCACATAATTGGCTTTCCATGTACAAACTTCGTTGTATAAAAATTAGTAGCAGAAGGGAGAAGATCGGTTAAGTTACTATTTAAGACTGAAGTTGTAAGCCTAAGCTTGTCTGTAAATAATTCAATATAGTTTTATTTATTTTTAAGTATAGCTTATCTAAAAAACATGGTGCTTTAAGCTCTCATGATAGTAGGTGTCTACTTTATGAAGCTAAAGTAATTCAGAACATGACACTAATGCATTTAAGTATCTAAAGACTCGTTTTAAAATCCAAATTTTGTTCTCCAAATTCTCGATTATTTCTGTATTTATTGCTGTTATTTAGATGAGAATATGCCCGACAGCAAGCAAGAGAACTAAGGAGGCTGAACCCTGTTTTAGGGGATTGTAAATGACAGCTCTATAAAACAGCTATCATTTTATTGCAGGCTTCCAGGTTTACTTCATAAGAATCCGTAAATTTGCTGGGTAGTGATTAAAGTTTGATGCTCCAAAAAGATCTATTGACTGAAAACACATCATTTCCCTCAGTGAATGTTTCCAGCACAGCATTTATTTCTTACTATAGCATGAACGTGCAGAAATATACTCCCCTGAGCTGCTTTCCGAAGTAAATGGGATTATTCCCATAATATTTAGCTTTCACACAGCACTTTTTACCTACAGAACACCAAGTCAATTACCTAGAAAACAATTAGCTTTGCTTTACTTGCAGCAAGCTGATGGCAGAGTCGTGTAGAATAGACCAAAGTCCAGGTGCTGTTCAACCGTGGCTTAAACAGATCTAGATTAGGGTTGCCACGCCACTGTTGTCCCTCATCCACTCTTGTCCTCTGCCTTGCATTGCCTCCAGTTCAGGGAGCTAAAATAATGGAAAAAATAAAAGCTAATCTGGAAAAAAAAAAAAAGTTATTAACTGCAGCAGCTTTCTGAACTGACCTATCACCTGGTCACCTTGCAAGAAGGTGCAACTCCTTGCAAGAAGTAGAGGGCAGGAAGGGCTACGGGTGAAGGAGGGTGCAGAATCGTGGGCTTGCTTACGCTGCCACAGAACGACAACCTTAGAGCCTCAGAACCACATATTCCCTTCTGTAGCACTGTGTAATATTTAAAAAGTACACATTCATGTGAGAAGAAAATAATTCTTTCTGTATTACAGTAGCAGAAAACAAGTTCTGCACACAACAGAAGGCTGCAGCTGAACTCTTGCTTTAAACTGCAGTCCTTCAAGAGTTTCTCTGGACTATGCTGCCTTTACTGCAGAGAACATCTACTCCTCGGTATGAGGACAGACAGACTGTAAATCTTCATTGGTCCTTGCTACATTTCTTATTATTTTATTATTATTATATTGGTTAGGTTGAATACATACCTCTGCTTCCATTTGGTAAGTATTTTCTGCTCTACTAAAATCCTCTGTTACAGTCATATTTTCTTCCTAAAACAAAGTACAAGAATATAATCTTAAAAGACAGAAATTAAGCATCTGTTGGAAATGTATGTACATTGTGTCCTGTAAAAGTTGAACTGTTTTGGCTTATTACATGTGACTTCACAACAGAAATTTGGAATTTTCCATGCAAATCTCTTCAGTTAAATACCAGCTGGATGTTAAAGACTTCTTGACATTATTTAAAGTAAATTATACAATAGCTCTATAATGTAATTTCACTGCTATTCACTTGAAGAGAACAATTAGGTCTTAAAAGTGACTGCTAGCTAGAAGCTGTGTGCATCAGTGTGTTAACTGTAAATTGACCTGGTTCAAAAAACCAGAAGCTTCAATTGTTTTCAGAAAGTTAGTATGTGAAAAGTGCTTTTCACGCCCCTTTTTTAAGATATTTTAACAGTAGTGGCTTGTAACAAGGTAATCCGAACAATGACTGAGCACTGGTTATTCTGGCAGAATGGTGACCCTTAAAAAAGGCTATTGCACCAGCGACACTTTTGCATTAACAGCAGCTACATTATTCAACATAATGGCTGCACAGAAGACTAGCAAATCCTGTCTGACTTATAAATAAGATACTGAACTAATTAAGATATGGAATAACTCCAGCTATATCTGAGTATTTGACCAGCTTGCTAGCAGTCTAACAATCACATTTCTTCCTCCCACCTCCCTCTTTGGTAAACAGTTTGGATGAACAATTTATTGTAAAATTACTACAACACAACAAAAAGCACAGTTTACAATTCAATTGTAAATATAACTTTGCATTTAATACTCATGAACCGTAGGGAAGCAGATACTAAGCCTTCCAATTACTGAAAAAGTTTTACTGACTAAATTTGTTTGCATAGGAAAACAATATTTGCTTTCAGTGTTGACACATTTCAAAAGACGCTTTGTGTCAGAATGTTTCCTACAGAGGCTCAAATCTTCCAGTTCATCACGTGGCATGCATACATAAGTTTTATATAAATGACATTAAACATAAGAAGCATTGTCCTTTTAAAATATCATATGGAAATCAGATCCATAATTACCATCACACAGCAGCCTACAAGAAACAAATTTTGAAATTTCAATTTTATGATTGATTGGCAGTGCTCAAATTCAAGCACAACAGTCCTATTCTTGGATAATCTCTTCTAGTAAGGGCAAGGACCAGGGCCAGTCAGTCCCTAAAAAACATATTTCCCTTTTTGCAGTCACAGGTTTGAGGTACTTTAGCAAACCACAGCCAGCCACCCTGCCAGAGTGCTCAAGTCAGTCCAGCACGAACAACTCATTTAATTTACAAAATGGAGCAAATCTTACTATTCATGATTGAATCCAATTACAATTGACAAGAAAGGTTTTTTTTTCTAGAACTCTTAGATAGCTTATAGAAATAACCACAAAGAAAAGCTTTCTTCTACAACTCATATTTTACAGAAATAACTATACTGTAATAAAACTTCAGAGTAAACTGGGGAAAAGTGCATTTGTTTTTCCTTGTCCCCACTCTCTAATCCTTTTTTAAAAAAAAGTTCTCTTTCCTGCTTGAACAGATTCAAGCCTTCTAATTTGGTTTTGCCCTCCACAAGGTTCCTGTGTATTTAAGGACAGTGCCATCCTGTGGCTCCAGGCACTATTGCAAGATCAATGCAACCGAAGTGAAAGATTATTTTGTACCACCTATCACAAATTTTCCCTCACAGCTAATTTTTATCCCACCAGATTTAACAGTAGCTGTATGTGTTATTGAAGATAAATGGATGAAATTATGGCTGAAGCCCTAACACGCTGGCTTCCCGTGATACATCTTCTGTTAGATACTTTGTTCCTGTTCGGGAGCGTTTGAACAACGGTAGGGAAAAGACAAGTAGGTGACAATAGAACCTTAAATTGGAATCAGGACTTTGACTCCATCAAAAGCAAAGGGATTTTTTTGCTACTGCTTAATGTCTACTGCTCATATTTTGGCTGAGGAACTATCCATTTGATTGCAATTGCCACAGGAAAAGAAGTTTTCATAGTGACTTAGGGAAAGCTACACTTCTGATATGTCCAGTATTCTGGGCTTCTGGAATAACCTTCTCCATTTTCTAAATTCATGGGCCAAGAATCATGGTAGAAAAGTTAAATGAATATAACATTATTGTTATGTGGTAACTCAGTTACCCCAGAAGCCACTGAACTATTCTTAACTGAACCACACTTGCATTCTGCATATAAACCTACTTTGTTGAACCAGCAGCAGCATAAGCCATTACTGTTGCAGGTACTGTAAACACAAAAATGAAAGACAGTCAATATCCCAGTGAGCTTACAATATCAAGTCTAGAACTGTGCTTTGCCTGGTATTTTCCTTCTTTTCCAACAGAAAAAAAAAAAATCTTACATACCCCTTCCTCCTCTTAGACTCATAGAATAGTTTAGGTTGGAAAAGACCTTCAAGATCATCAAGCCCAACCATTAACCTAACCCTGCCATCCCACCACTAAACCATGTCCCTAAGCACCTCGTCTGCCCATCTGTTAAATACCTCCAGGGATCCAGGGATGGGGACTCAACCACTTCCCTAGACAGCCCGTTCCAATGCTTGACAGCCCTTTCTGTGAAGGAATTTTTCCTAATGTCTAACCTGAACAATTTCTTCTTCACAGGACCATCGTGTCCACCCTCACAACACTGTCACTGTTTACAGGAATGACCACTCCTTTCCCCAGAAGAGAACAGGGAACAAACTAAATAATCAGTGAAAGTGTATTTCAAGGAGAGAGCTATTTAACAATGCAGCGTGAGAAAAGCCTACCTGTGGCTAAAGTGATGTGTTCTGCTCCTGGTTACTGCGTTAAAAAAACCTGTGAGACCATTTTATGAAACACAAGACCAGTCTCATTAAGGGAAAATGTTTATAGTTTGGAAATGTATACTAATGCACTCTTGTGGGAAGTTACGCTGATATATGTAGTTATAAATAAAAAAATCCGGAGATACCTGGAAATGCCTCTTAAAATTTACTTGTACATTTGCACTGATATATCCAATATAACTTTACTGCATGAAAAATAAAGATATTTAAAACAACCAAAAGAGTTCACTTCTTCCACCTGAACATAGCATTTTTATTCTTAGTACTAAAGAAATGGTTAATGAGAGTCTTGACGTATGCTTGTATCTCCTAACATCCTAACATACATCATAGTGTCCCCAGACAGTTAAGGTTGATAAGCACCAACAGTTAACACGTACCCCAGCTTGGCATCTGGTACCTCTGCTCCAGCCTCTCACACCCCGCCCCCCCGTCTGTTCTGTTTGGTGTTAGTCGGACAGAACAACCTAAAAATTTACAGTGAAGAAGATTCTGCTGCTTACTGTCCATTCCAGAAATAACAGAAGTATACGTAACAGTTCTTTTAAGAAAGGTAAAAAGCAGATTTGTACTCAGCAAATGTAAGGATACTTTGTGGGGTATTTCTTAAAATACGTGGTAGTCTAAAAAAAGGTGATGCCTTATGCAGGTTTCTACCTTTCTTATTGAGGGATATACGGAAATTGGAAGATTTTGTAGTCGAGTGAGCAAAACTTCAAATTTTTTCTTTCTAACTGACTGTATGGATGCACATCCATAACTGTGACTCCTAAATAACAGTTTTGAAATATGGAGAAGATTGTATATATATCCAAGGATATATCCCAGTACAGACAAACTCTAAGCCAAAGCCCACTGGATATAATTTGTGAGCTGGTTAATTTGTTTTGTTAAGTAACACTCTGACCAGTACAACAAATATTATCACAGTTATTTTTAAACAAGATGGCCAATGCCCATTGTTAGATACAGTTATTAAAGAAAACAAGTGTCATCTCCACACCACTCCCCAAACAAATCATAGGTGGTAAATATAAAATCTGTTTGCTTCAAGAAAAAAACGTTGCTTTTGAGCAGCTGGGCTGAGTAAGAGATTGGCTTCCCCATTGATTTTACTTTCCCTGCAGCCTTCAAAGCAGATTCTGTGCTCTGAAGTGCTGCATATACTTACAGCACTCTATAAATAAATGCTACTATGTGCATCTATTTCTGATTAAAATCCTGTGTAAATATATATGGAAATTAGGTGCTGCCCCCAGGCATCCTGGCAAGCTGCTAATGCAAGCTCCTGCTGCTGCAAAGGTTATGCACTTCTGATCCCACAGACTTCCTACACTAGCAACAATAAGGGTTAAGGAAACTGTTGTATGGATTAATTAAAAATAAATATAGAGAATAGCCAGCTGATTTCTAAAGAGGCCTTAGATAAGCTTGCAACAACTAGAACCCTATGGAGATTGTGAAGAGATATTAATTTTACAGTGGTCTAGAATGGTATTAGTTACAAGTGATGTTAGCAAATGCAGTTAAGAACAAATTGCCAGCAGTGAGACTTGTTAGTAGAAAAGCTACAAGGCAAATAAAAGCTCCAGCAGTGGAGTGATTTAAAATTGGATGGAACAAAGCACTAAAAATTATACCGCAGGGAACTACTCTGAAAAAAAAATAACTTCATGTTGTTTTTCTCAGAGTTCCCTAGAGCTAACACTTTGCTAACACTGAGAAACCCACAACTTAAGCAGCATTTCACAGTCCCTCAAGTAAGTAGGAAGAACTAACATTTCCATTCTCCAATGCATGGCATCTCTGAAACAGCAAGAGATTACTGTGAAATTACTGTAACTATAATAAGACACTGAATGCTCTCACATAGTAAAAACAGCCCACTTTCTACCTAGGTGCTTACCCGCTCCCATTACATTTCTGAATCTGACTGCAAATACCCAGATATAACCATTTGTTTGCCCAGGTCATACTTAATTTTGTAATTATTTTTTCTAGCCTGGAGTAAAGCATGTAGCCACTGTAAAGCACGCTGACTTCTTTAACATCCTGCCTACTCCTTCTGTGCGCCATCCACCATGTGTCGAATGCTCCATGCTATCCTAATTCAGTCAGGCTCATGTCAAAGCTGGAAGTCTGTTATTCAGATTCACTGTAGGGTAAATATCTGCAAGTATCTTTTCTAATGTATCCACACTCTGAAGATCTATTTAATTGCAGACAGGATGAAAATACCCCATGATCTGATAGCTCACCATAGTGGTGGTGGATACAAAGCTTACTGCTTTCTCTGCTAATAAATATGAATGCATGATGAGTTGCCTTGTCTTCTCCCATTCCTCTTAATTTCCACCAGACTTTAAACTCCTATTAACTCACTTCTAATAGAAGTATTAGAAACTGAAGGCACTCAACCTGCAATCTCATACAAAGATGCACCGTTTCTGACTGAAAAAGTCATTCTGATGGCAATGGAATTCTGCTCCCTGTGACAGACACTCACCCAGCCTTGCATTTGCGAAAAATGTAGGCAGCAGGATCATGTATCTAGCCCACAGCAGCCTCCTTGCCATCTAGTCTCATAGCTGCAATATGAGCTTTGTCTAAATCAGGGGTTAAGGGGTCTTTATTCCTTTATTCCTGAACAAATGCTTTACTTAGCTACTACAGAAACAGAGACAGCATCGCTATCAGTTTTGAAAGAAAACGGTAAACCCTATTTTGTTGGGGGGAAAAAAAGTTGCAGTCAGCACTTATCTTCAAATGCATGCAGCATTTGAGATGTGGGCATGCAACTTCACTGTAGGCACGTGACTATTTAGGCTGAATAACTTACTCTCTTACCTTGCATTTACCAATACTGAACTGCACTGTAACACCATGCAGCATCATGAAACCATTCTGCAATTCTTTCTTTTTTACCACATTGAATAACTTAGGCGTTGATAGCAAACTCCATCATCTCCCTTTCCCCTGGCTCATTTGTAAATATACTAAAAAGGCACAAATTGCCTGTGGAACTTTAGTAGCAACTTCCAAAAGCAACCACTTATTCCATCAAAGATCAGCTTTGTTGTGTCTGTAAGAGTCCTAGCCATGGAACACTGTCCAAAACTCTTTTATAAAATCCCATAACATCAGCAGCACAATTGCTAGGACAAGTATCACCCTTGTGGAATTTAAAGGCAAGACTATGCTTTTCTCATTGGCATAAAAATGACTTCCAGAGGCCAAAAAACTTACTACGGTAAAGGAACTTTTTGAGCGCACAAGGGGCTTCTGTCACTTCAGCTATCTTGATCATGTCTCACGTGTTTTCATATCTCTCAACTTAAGTGGAACAAGAAAAAAAGGAGAGGAAAAAGCTCAGTAGGCACCCGTCGCTAAGCAATGGTAATCACAGTTACACTGACACTTACACACACGCATGGGCTAGGTTATGGTGCTGTGTACCCCTCTATCGGTTTCATCCGCATGCAGGTGAGGATGCTGTATCACACGAACAGATGAAACAGTCGAAGCAGGATGGTTTTCACATGCAAAACAAGCAACCCGTTGGCGAGCCCGAGTGGCGACATTCCACCTTTTGTGCTGAGGCTGGCAAAGCCGCGACCTCCCAGACAGGCCGGCTTTCGCAGCAGCGCCCCAGCGCCCGGGGCGTTCCCGAGGCAGAGGGCCGACAGCTCCACACCCCGTTACTCCTCTGCCTCCCGCC
>NW_009260763.1:1966645-2011649 GCF_000687185.1 Egretta garzetta
TTTTTTTGACCTATGAATATATTTTTCCAGCATATTAAGGTCTGGAGCAACCTGAGAGTGTGAGGATGAGCACTGGAGAGAGGCCCGTAGTTGACGCCGGCGGAGGGAAGGCTGGGTTTTGTTGTGCTACAGCGCGGCCTCCGCTGGGATTAGAAACATTTCTAGCGTCGGTGCTGCTGGTTCTCCGTGCAGGGGTCTTGCAGGACGCGTGTTGGCTTTGCTGATGCCTGCCGGCTGAGGCCTGTTCATGCTGCCTGCTCCTTAGGAAAGGCAGAGGGGCGCAGTTTGCCTTCTCAGAGAACCACAGAATGCTTGAGGTGGGAGGAGACCTCTTGAGAAGGGGTCCAGCCCCTGACCCAAGCAGGGTCAGCCAGAGCAGCTTTCCCAGCACCATGTCCAGGTGGGTTTGGAATACTTCAAAGTATGGAGACTCCAGAACTTTTCTGGGCAGCCCACCCCAGTGTCTGACCGTGCTCACAATAAAACGTGCTTTGCTATGTTCACATGGAGTTCTGTGTGTACTAAGCTGCGTCCATTTTGCCCTCTCCTGCTGCTGGGCCCCACTGAGAAGATCCTGGCTCCCTTGTCTTCCTTCCATCAGGCATTTATATACATTGATGAGATTCCCCCTGAGCCCTCTCTTCTCCAGGCTATACAGTCCCAGCTCTTTCAGCCCTTCCTCCTAGGAGAGATGCTCCAGTCCCTTCATCATCTTCACGGCCTTTTTTTGAACTCCCTCTGGTATGTCCATATCTCCCTTGTACTGGGACCAGGTCTGTATGTCTGGTCTTGTTTGTATGAGGATTTTTGAGAAGGACCCTGGATACGTCATTACTGTTTGCATTTGTAAACACTGTATTTTGACTACCTGAAATCTGGGATCTGGCACAGAGGCTGGAAGCTGACAATAGTGTGTGTTTATACAAGGTCTTGCAGCCTTCAGAATTCACATTGCAAATGTTGGAAAGTCTGCATGACATGATACAGATGCATATTACTATACTCTCTTAGATAAAAACATGACACATAAAGACATCAAGACCTGATTTTACAAGTCAGATGCAGATGCCTTGGAGGTGACAGGAAAGAGAAATATTAAGGGAATTGAAGCTCTGTATTTTTTTTCCCCTCATTAATCTGCTTGGTGTGGTGTGTGCTTCATGCCCCATCATTAGGGAGGTTCTGTACAAACTTCCTTTCCCATCATTAATATCACATCTGCCTTAAGAGGTATCAATGACTTTTGCATGCCTCGAGACTTTTTGAGTCTTCAGCCTTTGGATCTGTTTTACTCCAGATTTGCTGAACACCTAAAGCTTCAGATGAACTTGTTAGGTACTCATTACTTTTGGAGATGACACTCCATGTTTCTAAGCATGAATAACCAAAAGTAGAGACACCTAAAATCTTGAGTGTAACTGACTTTGATCAAAGTTATATGACAAGACAAGGAAGAAGCTTGTAACAGAATCCAGAAATATTGGTGCCTAGTCACTTAACATAAATCAATTTGAGAGCTTACATGAATAAATTCTGGGCACTGCTGACTTTAAGAAAGAAAATATAAAAGGGAAATGAGTATAGAGGAAATTATAAATGTATATTCCTCAGAAATAAATTCTGTCATTAAACAGGGAGTTAAAAATTCTTTTGAAAGTACTCTGTCACAGCAGTACTTACTCTTTTTTTTTTTTTTTTTGTTTAGCCAAGATGTTTGTAGAGGATTTACGTAAATATCTGTCAACAGGCACACTCTTAAGTATTGAGTGCCGTTATCAATAAATCATCAATAAAGCTTTTAAAGAAGTGTTGGATAATGCAATGAAGCTGAATTGTGTACTCCCCAGGTTGGTTTTGTGTGTTCAAGACTATTCTGAATTAACAGTTGATTAAAAGTGATTTGCCTTTTTGCGAAAGGCAGGCTGTATCAGACAAAACCTGTTGGAGTAGTTACACGCATATATGTAGATGTGCAATGAAGTCTCGTATGTGTTGCGTTCTTCATAATTCAATGCTATATGATCTTTAACTTTCTGGGAACGCAGTGTGTCATGAAGAAATACTACAAAAATGTATCATAATTAAGAGCTTAGTTGGATGAATCCTAGAAGACCTTTCCTAAGGCCAGTTATAAAATTACTTTAGATGCAAATTAGTTTAGCCAAGATGTTTGTAGAGGATTTACGTAAATATCTGTCAACAGGCACACTCTTAAGTATTGAGTGCCGTTATCAAGAAATCATCAATAAAGCTTTTAAAGAAGTGTTGGATAATGCAATGAAGCTGAATTGTGTACTCCCCAGGTTGGTTTTGTGTGTTCAAGACTATTCTGAATTAACAGTTGATTAAAAGTGATTTGCCTTTTTGCGAAAGGCAGGCTGTATCAGACAAAACCTGTTGGAGTAGTTACACGCATATATGTAGATGTGCAATGAAGTCTCGTATGTGTTGCGTACTTCATAATTCAATGCTATATGATCTTTAACTTTCTGGGAACGCAGTGTGTCGTGAAGAAATACTACAAAAATGTATCATAATTAAGAGCTTAGTTGGATGAATCCTAGAAGACCTTTCCTAAGGCCAGTTATAAAATTACTTTAGATGCAAATTAATCTATGGAAAAAAACTTTTCTGCGAAACAAGGTCAAGTGTTACTAGGTAGTTAGCATGCCCCACAAGAACATCATACACTAAGGATAATTTAATAGCTATAGTCACATTTTTACTTTGCACTCTTTAAGGGAACTTTGCAAAGCTCCAGTTTAAGGATATTGAGAGTCTGTCACTCAGATTTTGAATGCAAAGCCAAATCTATGGATAATAAGCTTTTTCTGACTTACAGTTTGAGTAGGAGGCATTTCTGAAAATGATGGATTAAGCTGTTGGTTTGGAGTTGGAAAAGCTAATTTAATTGTGAATATGGTTCTGCTAACTTACAGTTGAATTAAAAAATTAAAAACTTAACTACAGACTATGAAGAGATGGAGAAGGTGCTAAACTGTGTGTGGGATTTGTTTTTTTCCTTAGGAAACAGATGGTTTTATGTTTGGATCTATTTCTGTATGGTAGCAGTGAAGTGCTACATTGCTTACGACTTTTAGCTGGATTTATTTAGTGAAGTAAGGTTTTTGAGTTTTGGGATGTGTGTGACAAGGAGATCTCTGTCAAAGCTGCTGCCAAATGCTTTTTTGTGAAAGGACAATTTGCAGTAGCCATGCTAACTGATGGCTTTCTGTCATGTGTCTCAGATGCTGACTTACAGTACTGTGAAACATTTAATGAATGGAGGACCTATGTCGTATCTATGTATTACTTGTTTATTCCTTACAATGTTTTTATGCAAAGTCAGTCGGTCACCCATTTCTTACATGGTATTGACAATCGCTCTGTAGGGCAAATAAATATCCACCATAAGCCAGATTTGTTGCCTTTTCAAAACTATACGAGGTTCAAAATTGAGACCAGATCCAAGAAACCAGAAAGTTGTTCTTCAAAATTTAAAATTAATTTGTCAGAGTTCTAAATCACTGAATTCTTAACTTAATAACAATCACCGAAGAGTTCCAAACTTTTACTTGAGCATTTTTTTATCTCTTAAGAAGAAATGTGCATGACGAGAGAGTAAAATTAGTAGCCCTGCCCCTGCTGGTGTTTTATTTCCAAGATCAAAACTTACCGGATAAGCTGGAGCCGATGTAGAACATAGATGATTTCTGTGAAATCTCCTATTTTAAGGAAATGTGTGAGGCTTTTTTCCCTCATGGACTAATGAGAATAAATGAGACTTGCTGAGGCTTGCAGGGAACATAGGAGGGCTCACAGGAGGTGAGAATTTTAAAGCAAAACAAAGGTTTTGCCTTTAACAACGTACAGAGGTCTGTAGAGAAAGAGAAATGCCTCCAGTCTTCTCACCCTGTCCTTGCCTACAGAATTTCCAAGGGCTGTTAACAATTTCTGTAGCTCAGGAGGTTGGGCAGCGAGTCTCTGCTCTAGATGCTGCTTGCTGGAAGACGCACTCTGAGAAGTAGAATTTGCAGCCCAAGTACGGGAAGTGGCAGTATTGCTGGAAAATATGAATGGATTCGTCCCATTTTTACTTTCATTTAAGCAGCTCAGCATCTCACAGATTCGGAAAAGACATCTGTCATTTCTTTTCCTCCCAGGCTTCCTCCTAAATAGTGATTTGACAAGATGAAGTGATTTTAGAGGTAGCTCCGTACAAAACTACTGACTCAGGCTGGGCTCAGATGTGATCTGATTTATTCTAGTTTTAAGTCGGTCCTGTTAATAGAAGTGGAGATTACTTTACTCTTGTTTTTCTAAGTCAACTTTAACATATAAGTGGTCGAAAGCCCACAGTACAAAAAAAGCATTGGAACATCATTATTGACCATTTCTGTAAAACCGTAAAGAACTTAATACAGTTGCTACTGAAATGAGTTAGGAGACCGTGGTTGTCTTCAGTCACAACTGAATGAAGCCCTAAATCATGGAACATACTGATATTAATAATGCTGTCAGAGAGAAAGCTAGGTTAAGACTAGTAGAAATAAGATTTAAGTCTGTTCTCTGTGGCAGATGTTGCTGAAATGTCTCATGTTGTGTGCTCAGCAGCACCTAGAAGTGAAAAAAGTCACAGTCTCTGTTCAAGGGTATGAACATTACAGAAAGGCTAAACTGAGACTCCTTGAAGTGGTCTTCAGTATTGCATCTGCCAGGGAATGGCCTGGAATTATTCTCTGTGAGCAATAAATCTTTGCCAAAAATTTATGTGCCAAAAGAAGCAATATTTACAAGAATAAATTATAAGTAAATTCATAACTTGAAGATAGTAGCCCTGCAGAATCTGATAATTAAAGTGTAATTTAAGATACTGTAAGCAATTCTTAATTAAAATTTACATGCTTACAATTCTAAGTCTCGGTTTGTTGTCATTTAAAATGCCGTCTGAACTTTTTTGAGTTATGAAGGAAATAAGATATATTTTCTCCAGTCTATAATTTTATATTTTCTTAGAAGTTCAAAATAACTGCGAGTGAATGCACATGTGTACTTCTCATATATCAGCACTGCTAAACATCTTAATGTTAACTGCCCACAAGTACTCCATTTTAGCAAGGCAGCACACCTCTGTAATTTCACTACTGGGAACCTGGCAGTTGCAGCAATTACATGTTCAACAGGAACACTTTAAAGGAGCTTGGTGGAGGCAACCATACAACTGGGGAGAGTTGCAGAATGCTGGATTTTTAAGACCCAAAGAAATCCCCGTGTCCTGACCTCCGTAAGAGGCCGTGCAACTTTCAGAAGTTTAGAAGGGAGCTGACTGAACTTTTACAAGACTCTGTCATCCTGATGGAAAGATTTCGTATTATGAAGAGCCTCTTGCTGTTCTTGGGCAGATATTTATTGATTAATTATTCTGATTGCTAAAAAAAAGAATGAAATTATATACCCCCTAGATTAACAGAAAATGCAGATTAGAAGAGGCAAATTAACAAGTCTATGCTTTCCCAAGCAGTACTTGGCAGATTTTAGGCTACTCACTTCTAAAAAGACCCTCTGATATTAGAGATTTTTTGCACTTCCTGGTGCCTTAGCTGTCCTGACTGTCTCGTTTGCTTATATCCTTCCTGTCAGGAGATTCAAGGAATGCACTGACTCAGCCCTTAATTATAATCAGCAACAACAAAGAAACAAAGCTTTAAGAGACCGTAGGCTCCCTCTTTCCACAAGCGCAGTTCCTTAATTTCAGATGAGGTTCCCCATGCGCCATCTCTTTGGCTCCCTCTCTCACAACTGATTGCAGAGACCTCTGCCCCAGCTTCAAGATGCAAAGGAAAGGAGTTTTTATCCCAAGTGGATTTCTTTCTGGGGCTCGGTTCTTAGACTCTATTCCCTGCTCATGGCTATGGTCTGATTTGTTAACAAGTCTTAAAATCCTTTAAGTCTGTGGGCCCGGGGCTGTTTTTTCCCCAGGGCAGCTTTTATCCATCCTATTCCTGGAATTTGTCTGCTCACTCGCATTTCTGTTAATGTAATGGCAATTACAGAATGCAAAACAGGTGACTTTTAAAAATCAATACCTAAAAATTGTCTATCTAAGCTTGAATTTGATTTTTTTTTAAATGAAAAAATACTCTTTCCTTTACATGTTATTTATTTATTTAACTATACTGAACCTATCCCAGTGTCACAACACCATGACATAGAGAAAAAACAGCTTCTTTTTCAGCAGGGCAAGTTACAGTTTAATGTCTTGAAGCACAAGATTAATTGTGTATGCAATGCAACAAATGTCAGCTTCCATAGAATTACCCAGGCAGTCATTACCTTATCTTTGGTTAGCGGAGATTTTTCTAGGGTTTGAAATAGAAAAAGTAGTCTAATGTGACTTGGGAATGAGTACCTAAACACACAAAGTACCTCACATAGTAACTGAGATTTAAGCAAATGGTATCTCAATAATTTTGCAGGAATGTCTGCGATAGATAGTTTTACAATAGGCACTGCAATTGCAATAGCAACTGGGTTAGTGGAAATATAAGTGATGCAGCAGGAGAAAAGCCAAATCACAGTTCAAAGATCAGCCAAAGAGAAAATGTTCACAGGAAAAATTGCCTATAAAAATGCTTTTGAAGAGCTCTGGAGGCTCCCTAATCAAAAATGGCTAAGCGCCAGAGGGAGAAAATGGAACAGGTAAGACCTGCAGAGGCAGCAGGACAATGCATAGCAAATTCCAGAAAAAGGGGTGCCAAGAAGAAGAGCTGTCAAAACAGATGGTATCAGGGCGGTAGTTCTAGAGAGGTAGAGAGGTCTATTATCTGCAACCTGCATCTCAAGAGAACTTTTGAGAGCATGCTTGGACTATGAATCTGGACATTTGCAGTATTGCTGTTAAATGTAAAATTGATTCAGAAGTAGAGGAGACTGATTTGTAAAGAAACTTTTAAGCAGTTGTGAAGTAGCCCCTGAAGTGGAACAGGCTGGTGTTGCCATTGGTAACCCTGAGGGACCAGCATTTTTAAACACTTAGGTAAAATAAAATAATCAGGATTAGTTCAAAAGGCTTGCAAGATACATAGAAAATGACTTGGGTGTTTTTTCTTTTTTCCAAACAATAAATTATGTTTTTTAAAGTGCAATAGAGAGGCTTCTTTATTTTTCTCTGTACTATGAAACTTTTTTTTTTTACTTAAAATCCCCATAGGCACTTTATGCATATCTAGGGATGTGTAGAATACTCTTCAGCCTTACAAATGCATCATCTTTGGTTTAGAGTATGTGTTTGCTTGCTATTGAAGTTAAGCTGGCAAGTTACTTTATTGTAGGTTTCTGTACTATAATATCTATGGACCTAACTTGAAGTTGAATTCCCCTCTGAATAATCTCTGTCCTCTCAGCACATAAAAAATTATTATATATATATCTCATATCAGGCTGAGAGAGTTGGGGTTGTTCAGCCTGGAGAAGAGAAGGCTCTGGGAAGACCTTTTTGTGGCCTTTCAGTACTTAAAGGGGGCAAGATGGGGACAGACTTTTTATTAGGGCCTGTAGCGACAGGGCAAGGGTTAATGGTGTTAAATTGAAAGAGGGTAGATTCAGACTAGATACAAGAAAGAAATTTTTTACAGTGAGGGTGGTGAAACACTGGAATGGGTTGCCCAAAGAAGTAGTGGATGCCCCATCCCTGGAAACATTGAAGGTCAGGCTGGATGGGGCTCTGAGCAACCTGATCCAGTTGAAGATGTCCCTGCTCATTGTTGGTCTAGATGACCTTTGAAGGACCCTTCCAAGCCAAACCATTCTATGGTTCTATTATATTACATTTTGTTTAAAAAATTAAGTATTTTTTGCCATTTTGATATTAGCTGAAGTTCATATCTGCTAACTGTACTTCCTTGCAGTTTTCAGGAGACCAGTGTTATCAGTGAGAAATAGGTTGGCCTTGTTAGTCCATGCCACTTTTCTCTATATTTACTCTTCCTCTTTTTGTAGTAATAAGATCTTTAATTAACTAGGTTTAAATTTGGGGAGAAAAAAGCACCAGTATTTTTAATGACATTTAGTATGACTGTTAATATCCATTTTTTACAGTAGGGGCCCTGTTTTGCACCTGAAATGGTGAATTAGGTCTCTTATGTTTAAAAATACAGACCACAGGGAGTTATACAAATACTAAGGAAAATAGATAATTGCAAGATTAACCATATGGTTCTGTTTATACCAATCTGGCATGTTTTCGGGAGTTTTCAAGGTTAGATTCTGCACTTTTTCTCCTTGCAAGTAAGCAGAACGTGGCAACTAATAACTTCAGATTTCCCCACACTGGAGTATCATAGAATCATAGAATGTTTTGGGTTGGAAGGGACCCCTAGAGGTCATCTAGTCCAACCTCCCTGCAGTGAGCAGAGCCCCGTTCAACCTGGTCTTGAATGTTTCCAGGGATGGGGCCTCCACCATTACCCCTTGTCCTGTCACAGCTGGCCCTTCTAAAAAGGTTGTCCTTGTCTTTCCTATAGGCTCCCTTTCAGTACTGAAAGGCCGCAATCAGGTCTCCCCGCAGCCTTGTCTTCTCCAGGCTGAACAACCCCAACTCTTTGAGCCTGTCCTCATAGGAGAGGTGCTCCAGCCCTCGCATCATTTTAGTAGCCCTCCTGTGGACCTGCTCCAACAGTTCCATGTCCTTCTTGTGCTGAGGGCTCCAGAGCTGGACGCAGGGCTCCAAGTGAGGTCTCACCAGAGCGGAGCAGAGGGGCAGAATCACCTCCCTCGACCTGCTGGCCATGCTTCTTTTTTAATGCAGCCCAGAGTACGGTTGGCCTTCTGGGCTGCCAGCATGCATTGCCAGCTCATGTCCAGCTTTTCGTCCTTCAGTACCCCCAAGTCCCTCTTGTCAGTGCTGCTCTCGATCCTTTCTTCCCCCACAGGGCAGAGGGTTGTGACAAGGGCCAAGTGATGTCTAAGAGTGGAGAACTTCACATAGATTTGTCCTTTTTTGGGTAATATTGGTCTCTCAGGAAACTGAGCACAGAAGATACTTTTTATTGTAGATGGTAGGGTCCTACTGTATTAGTTGATTCTCCTGTGAATGTATTATTTAGTGAGATACAGGACTTGCGCCAGCGTTAGGGAGAGCCAAACAATGAAATACTTTGCAGCTCTCATTTGATTGCTTTGTCACTGAGAGTGATCACTGAAGTGTGTTTAAAAGGAGTTATTGTAGCAGATATTGAAAAATCAATACACGTTAGTTTTCTTGCAACATTGTGCTTTGGGATTACAATAGCTGGGAACGGTTGAAGTCAATGCATTTTACGAAAACGGAGTTCATGTGGCATAAAATATGACTGCAGAATTTGCTGTGAACTGGAAGGTTTGTTTACATTGGCTGTATTGAGAAGCTGAGCTCTATTTTAATTTTCATCAGTGCAGCAACAAGGAGAACAAAACCACAACTGAGTGCAAGAAGGGAACAGGAGAGAAATGAATCTATTTGCTCTAATGTATCAGCCACCGGATACTTTCTTTGCTAAACTCTACTCATCAATGTCTAAAGCAGAACTAAATTGGGGTGTTTTTTTCAGATAATGCTGGGGAAATATCTTGGCTAGTGGAACATTTGTTAGAGTTGATGGGAGCAGAAAAGGAGAAAACCCTCTTTAACTCTTAGAGTTTAGGCTGGATTTTCTTTCTTTGCTGGTAAGTCGCCCAGCAGTGTTCTTTTACTCATAAACTGGAAATTCGATGTGGAATTCAAGAAAGTCCACAGAAGTCCAAAATGTCAGAGTAGTTTTTCAGAGACCCCCCTGCCCTGTGTTAGAAGTAAAGCTCACTATAGACCACTATTTTTTTCTTGTGCCTCATTCATTTTGGTGTTCCGTCATTTAATGCTGTTTAAATCAGCAGTTTTTGCAAATTTTTTTTCCATGAATAATGTATACTGTGAATCTCTTTTCACCATTTCTAGGCTTCTTTTTTTACAGAAGGAAAACTACAGGCCTATCTTCATTTACTTTGTAGTCCCTGTGCAGTGCTGGAATGGGAAACATGGAGTCAGTCAGTGCAAATGAGAATCAAGCCACACGTTTGAAAAGCAATGAGCAACTGAAGAAATAGTTTTGAAGGGGAGAGCTTGTTATTAGCCTTTCTAGCATGATCCTCAAAGGTGCTTGGGGTTCTCAGTTCTCATCAACTTCAAAGTGAATTCAGTGTTCAATATTTTCTTGCAGAATTGGGGGTGCAGAAGTGAGGGCCAGATGATAATGAGCTGATAGAGTGACAAACACTTATGAAAGGAAATGCTCTATGTGAGAAAGCATTTCTTTGACAATTTTTAGTATGTCATGGGTTGTGCAGTGACACAAAATGGCATAAGATGGCAGTAAGAGATTGCAGAATACAGTGGTTTGGAGTGACACATTCCAGTGAATCAACCCACTGGCTTGCGATAAACATGATTGTATAACAAGTGACAAAGTGGGGGTTGCTGAGCTCCACCTAGGCACTGGTTTCTAACTTTTTTGCATTTTTCTTTTCCTCAGAGGAAAATCTCCAGTTTATTTGACATTTATACTTTCTTATCTGAGTGTAGGAAAATGGAATAGTATTTCGCACCCCATTGCCATCTGTGTGAAAGCGCTTGAAATTCACTGCTCATACTTTTTTATCTGAGCTGTATGAAAATGACTCCAAATTTAGAGTCATATTAAATACAGCATCATGTGCTGATAGGAACAAAGTAGGTCGAAACAACCACGCCGACTAATGCATGTGGAGCTTTACAGCCTTCCTAGTGAAGCACAGGCAACGCGAGCAAGAGGCTATTAAGATCATCCACTGCTAAACTCCAGTGTGGAGGACAAGTTCTTGTGGGCCTAGACCCATGTTGGCAGATCTAGCCAAAGTCCAGGGGCTGGGCTTGGCCCAAGGAGGGTAGAGCTGGTGAGCCCTGAGGAAAGTTTTCCTAGGTGCTCTAGTGGCACCTAGGCTCTCGGGTCTTGTAACCTTTCAGTCCAGGATTATGACCTGGAGACACGACTGCCTTTTCTTGGCCAGAGAAATGAGTTTTGAATGTGGATAGAATTACTGCTTGTAATAGTTATATGAAAGGAAGCTGGAGAAAAAAAGAGAGGGCTGTATTTCTGGAGACTGATTCCAGTAGGACTTCTCCAATATAAGCATTGCTAAAAAAGAGAATGTATGGATTACTGGCAAAATATAAGTGTGTAATTTCTCAGTGTGGATGATTTCATTAGGTCTGTATTGAAATTTTCAGTAATGACTTTACATTAGTATTTAAAGTTATGTTCTATAGCCCCAGTGTATACTTTTTGTTCTTCTCAAACAAAGATTGACATTTTCTGAATCCTTTGCAGTGGAAATGATGATAGTGTTTTTAGCTAGCGCTTTTCATCCTTAGATCTGAAAGTGCCTTATAAATGCACATATCACTTACCAAAAAGGGCTTTATGTGATCAAACAAAGTAAAATTAACATAAAGCAACAATGAGCAATAAGCGTTTTCTAAAGTGACTAGCAATGTATTGCCTAAGCTCTGTTTTAGCAGGGGGAGGTAGATATGGAAGAAATTTTTATGTTTGCTGAAGTTCATGGTGACTTTCACTCAAAAACCTGATTCTTTTCAGCATCTGCATTGATGTAATTGCCAGGGAGTTATGTGATTATGTGTGATTTTATCTGATATCCAAGCCAGAGGTCAAAACACAAAATTGGCATTTAGAAAGATGATGTGGATTTGTCCTGCTCCCTGAAGGCCTTGGTCCATAAGCTGGGAGATGGAGTACAATCAGATATGAATATTTTCATCTTTGAAGTATAAGATGGTGTTTCACTGTAGTTCATACGTACCTGATTCCTTCCAATCAAGATTTTAACATTTCAGGAAATAAAAGGAAAATTCAATTGATATTACTTCAGCACTTTTTTTTACTACTGATGCTTCTGGGAAGGTCTAGTGGGCATTTTATTGTATGTCTTTTCAGTCCAGTGTTTGATCATGTGTGGCACAGATAGCTTCTCTGCACTGTAGACCCCAAGGCAGCATTTGTGGGCTCTCTGTCAGTAATGCCCATCATGTGGATGGCTGTAGCAAGAGTCATCCCAATGTCCTGAGGGAGGACTAGCAACAGTCCACAGACAAAGTGTAAGTATGGATCATACTCTCATTTCACTGGTAAAAAAAAGGGCTTAAACTCCTAGGTGCTTAGGATTGCAGTCAGAAATAGCTGATCCATTATTTAAAAGTCCCTTTATAATTTTTTGTAATGGGGTCTGGAACTGGCCAGAGCTCTGGAATGGATCTGCTGAGGATTTTTCTGTATAGTGAGCTTCCCTGAAGGACAAAAGGGCTTTTAAACTAAAAAAAGACAGTTTTTTTGAGAATAAAACTAGATGAATTGATCTTTTTTTTTAATAAAATAAATTGACTAGGTCAAACAGAATAGAAAAAAAATACCCTAAGAAAAGAACCTTCTGCTGCCCAGTGCAGTGTTGAAGGCAGGTCCTGGCTTCCAAGCATAGTTTCAGTGAACTCAGGGGCATTGCAGGTTGTAGCACAGTCTGTACAGCCCTTTTTGGTCACCCTGTCACCTTTGAGGGCTGGCTGTGACAGCCTCTGCTCCACTCAGGCCTTTTTTAGGCTACATCTTCATAGACAAGTTGTGGGAGCCACTAGCTGTGTTTGTGGAGCAGAGCGGTTGCTGCAGAGGACCCAGTGCCCATGCCATGCAAATGTACTTCACAGAGTTTGGCGTGGTCCTGCACATTGAATGCTCCTCTGGTGCTGGGGTTGCAGTCCTGGAGGGTGTCTTCCAATTTATTTTTATCCAAAAGCAATCCAGTTAATATGCTCAGGGAACACTCCATGATGCGGACCAAAGCACACCAAGTGGTGACGATTGGAAGATTTTCTTGAAAGCACACTCCTGGCCTGAACTGACACCCTAACATAGGCTTGTCCTCAGTCTTTCTACTGTGCCATAGGTTCCCCTTGCTGAGGGTTCATTCACTTCTTGTTGTTATTGTTGTTTCTTCTTGGTTTTGGTCTTGTTCTTGTTCTCCTTCTCCTTTCTTCCTTTCTTCTTTCTCCTTTCTTCCTTGAGCTTTCTTTTTTCTTCTTTCATGTTGTTCCACCATGCAGTCTCCTCTCCCTCAGTGGCACAACAATGCTGGAGCAGTCTCCCTCTCCAAACAAGTTCACCTCAAATGGTCATTCTCTAGAGCTGTGCTGTATTAACATGAATTAAAGAGCAAATGTTGAACAAAACATACAGAATCCATCACACTTGTTACCTACATTTATACTAGGATAAATGGATTAATAAATGGGTTAACTCCTTTAATGAGAAATTAGGAGGACAGGGTCTGGATATGACCTCCTGCAGAGGAAGTCTCAAGAACTCTGCTGGTTCCCTGGGAGGTGTAGCATGGAGAAATCACTCTATTCATGCCTTGTGTTTTTGGCTTTTTTTTTTTTTCTCTAAACAATTGCTATGGGACACTGTTGGAGAAAGATATTTAAGCTAGATGAACTGTCCTAGGATGACGCTATCTGCTGTAAAGGACATGGGCTATTCTATTGATAAAAGCTGTGCAAGACTTTTAACTCAACTACATGGTCATGGAGTGACATGGTATTGCAGTAACATAATTAGCCTTCATACTAAAAATGCACCTGTGTAGTATAGCAGTTATACATATATATGTAGGAGAGGAAAGGTAATAAATACATCATAAGAAATACTTCACAGTTATTTGACTAGGTTTAAAACTTCCATGTTCATTACAAAAGTACTAGTAGTAAAAATGGAGTGTCCAATTTGAGATTTAAGTCATTCATTTACTCCGTGTTTGTGAGAAAGACAGAGTAGCTTTAGAAATAGCTTGTGGCTGTCCATTTCTTTTGCTAGTATTTTTATTTGGTATTAATATCCATGTTGGACCAAGAAATTTGAATGTTATTTTATATTGTAATAGTAAACACGTGACACTGCACAATAATGAAATTCCAATAATGGTACATTTTACTGTATCCTGTTAATTCTGATGAGAAAGGGATAAAGATTCCTGGGTTTTGATTGACTTATGTAAAGAACATCAAAGTTTGATTTAATCAAGTTCAATTGGTGTGTTTAACTCACATAGATTCATCTAGATAGATGGATAGGAGCATGCATTGGTAGATAGACCTGAACTAAAAGTGTGACTTGTTTTCCTTTGGTCTGCTTAGAAATTATTTTAAACTGTGGATGAGTTTTCTACACAAACTTATTATTATTTATATGGTAAGTTTTTGCAAATTCACATGCAATGGTGCTTTTTATTCCTATTCTTAGCCTTTTGAATCTGCAAAGTTGGAAGCTCTCAGGTAGGCTTCCATCGTTTTTGAGGATTTAATTGTTTAGACTTCACCCATTCACTTCAGGTGGGGGCCACTTTTGACCATAATTTACAAACAAGTTTCCAGATTTCAAGTTTCTGTTCTGATAAAAGCTGCCTTTCAATGAGAATTCTGTTAATATAAGAAAGTAAGTCAATTATCTGTATACCATCTTTGTTTTTCTCATATATGCAGAGAGAATTGATGCTCTCAAGTCAGGGTCCATTTTTTGGCCATTTTTGTATTGTACAGTGCACTAGCATGATTGACAGCTTCTGTTTGTTGATAACATGTTTTCCAGATTGTTTTATCTTCTGGCTCTCCTTCCCCACAATTCTGAATAATACGAGCTATTTTGATGCATAGCACAAACTATTTTTAATTTCAGTAAGAAACCTTTACTATTAATCTTAAGCTGGAAAATTTGAGAAAATTTTCACACATTGTCACCGAATGCAACCTCAATTATGTTTGCTTTCTTATGATACTGCTGTATGATACTAGAGATAGTTGACTGCTCATGTGCTCAACTGATCCTCTTGTCAGAAGAAAAAAAATTGCTTAGTTAATCATGTGATTTTGCCTCAATGACAAGCATGGACCCATTTAAACAACAATATTTTTATATGTTGCCCAAATCTAATAAAATTCTGATTAACTTGAGAATAGAGAGAATTCTAAAACTCAGGATGAAAATCCATTTTTCAACTGTCTGTTGCAGAAAGATGCTTGCAATAAAGATTTCTGAGAGAATCTCAACACTTCTCATTGGCCTTTCTAACTGGCCAGAAGTGAATAACACCCATATGGAGCAATTTTGATGCAGTTTATCAAGTTACATATGACAGCACAAGATAGGAGGTCAGAAAGCAGCTAACCTTCTGGACTGAAGTGGGCTAATCAGCACATTGACCCTGTCTTAAAGATTCAGGGGAGAACTTTTCCTGCAGGAACCGGAGCAATAATAATCTTGATGAGCACCTTTGCCTTTGTATTGCTTTTCCCTTAAGTTCTGGTCATTCACAGCAAAGAGGATCTTCCAGTGTGCTTTGGGTCAGGTCAGTCAGTGAGGTCAGCTCAGGCATCACGAAGCTCGGCAGCAGTGACAAGAAAGGGAACCAAGACCCCAGAGATCACAAATGTGAAGAAAACCCAAAAGTGAAGTTTCAGAGTGGAGTGAAAAATGATGCTAGGGCAGGATTCATCTTACCAGACTCAGGCATCTAAAAGTTACTTGTCACATTCCCTTCATAGCCATAGGATAAGAAAGAAATGAGATAGTGATTCATTGAACCTGTCTTAGATATCTACTTTAGGATGAGATGAATTGCCTTCTGGAGGTGCCTCTTTTTCTCCTTTGACTATAAAGGAGCCCAGGGGACTAGCTGACATTTAGGCAGCTGACTTTGAAATGATAAAGTTAGAAAATCCCTGTCAAGGGAATCTGTAGAAGTAGCTGTTGCTACTGCTCTCTCCCCTTTCCTCTTCCTAGCCATTAAGACAGTGTTACAGGTAGGTCTGCTGGCTTCCTTCTGAAGACACCCTTCTGATACTCTGGTATGTCTAGACTATGCTTTCCTCTAGAAAATCTAAGCTAGGAAACAGATATCTAATAATTTTACCTAAATAAGTTCTCCTTTCTCTGAAAAAAATAGGATTTTCTGGTTGAGGAGTAGTAACTCCAGTTGAATAAACTTCTTAGTCAGATTACTTGTAATGAGAATACAGCTCAAAGTTCAACTGCACCTCTGTTTTCCTCCTGAATAGTTTAAATATCTCTTATTATTCCTTCTACCCCTTCAAACAGTAAGTTAGCATTAAATCAAATATGGTTTTCCTATATCCCAGCTGCTGCTCTTAAGATTGGATTAAGGTGGTGTCCAGGTAATGCATTCTTCTTGAAATCAAAGACTGACAAAGTTGTCTTGGATTTAGTGCCTATCTTTAGAAATCTGGCCCAACATTTATACAGGAGAATATGTGCAGAAGTGACTTCATTTCTTTCCTCGTATTATTGTAAAGAACAGAGAACAGTTTTGTCCGTCATGCAGAAGGAAAGCATTTCGAAACAGAAGGTACCCTCTACTTACTGCCACCTGACACCTAATTTGTTCAGACAGCTTGGTTACTGAGTTGGTCTGAGTTCATTTTTCTCACATTTTCAAACAAGATTCTTTTACTAGTAGCTGGGTTCTTAAAGGTATTTGGCTTCTAAAAATATGTGTGGTTACATAGTGAGGTTTTCCACAATACTGCATTTTTGAGGACAAAAATCTTTCTACCAGAGCCTCAATCTCATTGATAGTCAATGACATTTAAGCTTGTAAATTTAAGTAGAAAATACATTTGGGCTACTAAGGTAGTTAATCTTTAGATGCTTTTGAAAATTTAGGCTTGGGTATTGAATTAATTTAGGATTTTATACTCAGTTTGGAAATAAAGTTATTTGTTTAGAATAGAAATACTATTATATTTAGTAGACCTTATTTCTTCATTGAAGTACTATATTTTGGTTCATTGCAAACAAAAATTCTCAGGAAACTGAGAGTCCAAATGGAGGCATTTCTGATAAGACACACATGATCTGTTTTAGAAATGGTCATCGCTTGAGATACAGACTTTGGTGTCTCTACTTTTTTTCCTTTTTTTTTTTTTTCACTGAGAGAGAACAAAGAGTTTGTTACAGCAAGGCAAGAAAAGAGCAGAACTAACTGCAAAGAAGATAGATCTGCACCTGAAAAACTGTGAACGTTATGGTGGGACGTAATATAGGTTGAAGTTGGCAATTATTTAAATATATATGGAGACAGATTCTTCTCTAGAATCAGATGCGTAAATTAAAGTCACTTTTGTTGCATCAAGTGGAGCTGAATCCTACCTATACTATTGATTAAGAAAAGGTCATCTCTGTGACAAATAGAAATATTACTTTTATTTTAGGTGCATGTTTAATGCTTGATTCTGCACTTATGGGTAGTTAAAAAAAATTAAGCCATTTGGTAAGATATGCTTCTCATTGAAGTTAATATGAGCTGTCAGCAAAATGTGAATGCAAGATATATAGAATAATAGAATAGTCCACTGTGTATTGTAAAATATTTTAAAAGGTTATTATTAATTAATTATAATGCTTATTAGTAAAAAATATGAAAATAAGTCAGTTTCTTTGCAGTGCATCCAAAAAAAGTTTTGTTGTCTTAAGAAAATGCCTAGATTTCTGGTCTTCAGAAATATGTTGACTGGTACTCATCAAAACAGCCTTTCATTATCCTTCCTGAGTCCCTGCACTAATACCTCCAAAGCTTTAGGATTAGCTGGACTAATAAACTCAGTTCTGAATAAATTTAACATCATTCTTCTCTGCTTATAAACATATCTGCGTACAACAATGTATCAGTCAAAAACGAGAATGCCAGAGCAAGACTGAAATCCTGTTTCATGTGTTTTCAAGAAGAAATAATCTTTTCCCTTCTCTCAAGTCGGTCTTGAGGCTAAGGCTTTAGAAAGTGCTAGCAATTCTCCTCGGGGAGCAGGCTCTTCCCCATAATCCGTGCGGTGTCCGAGGCTGAGACATACAGAGGAAAGAAGAAAGTATTTCAGAAATTTAACTCTGCAAATTGCATACACATTTTCCTCCTTAGGTTTAAATGGGAAGCTAGAAATGCTTCTATATAAAACAGTTCTAGCCATTCCTGGGTTTTTTTGACACACTTTACTTTTGGTACAGCTACAGCCTGCAGTTCATGTCGTGCCCAATGAAAGGATTTAAAGAGTTTGCAGGAGAATGACTGAGGTTGCTCCACTTTGTGTCTGTGTCTTCATGGATTTGGACCACAAATACAAACACGTGATTCAAACATAGACCTGGCACATATCCCCTGTGCAAAGGAAACTGTGGCTGAATAGTTTATTAATAATAATATGCAAAGTAGAACTGATCCCAGATGGTTTTGTAAACTCCAGTAACTCAGCAAACATGTTAAACAGTGTGCTGTTCATTAGTCTCAGTAGATGAACTAAGTTATTAAACATGAATATATAAGCAAAAAAAAAATCTATTATATATATAATTTTGATCTGTTCAGAATTTTAGGCTCTCTCTTATGCGGAGCCATTATTTTAATGCAGGTGCAATGTTCTGGTGAGGTGGGTATAAGACAGACTCTGCTGGCTCAGTTTTGTATCTCAGACTGACACAAACTGGGAGTAAAAGTCACAAACCAAGGTGTCTGAACATTGAAGTTATAACCTCCCACAGAACACAACGTTTTTCTGGGAAAAGCTGGGAGTGAGTTTGCTGGATACAATTTGCACGAGCAAACGTAGTCACTCAAATACTGAATGGGGGTTTGTGTGCTTTTGTGTCCTCAGTCAAATGCTTGATGTAACTCCAGCAGTGGCTTCACAGATGAAAGGTTTCAGCATAAATGAATGCTTCACTTTCTGAAGGTGAGAGGGGCTGTGTTCCTTTGTGCTAGGAGCACATTCAGGCCTTCGAAATGCAATCCGCATCTTTTGAATACACAACATGAAAAGCATCCATTTTTCTTTGGTGATGTATGTTTTACCTTTCACAGGCTGTAGGTTGAGGAATGCTGCTCTGTGGGGATTTCTCGATGCCAACGTGGGTGCCCGATTTCAGCTACTTTATTCATTTGTAGATTGTCAAATTCAGATGTTTGAGTAAAGATTTGTGTGTTTGGTCTATTTTACTGATCACTCTTGAGCTGTGTCCTGGATTAATAAAAGTGATTTTCTATCAAGTTTCTAGGAGTGAGAGAAAGTTCCAGTAAGGAAAACTCAATAAGGGACTGTGTCGTTTACAGCAAGCGATGATGGCTGGTTCTGCCCTTGCCCATCCAGGAGGATTTCCCCCTGTGCACACAGCTTTTTTAGGGTCTCTTGGTCTCTGCTATCAGGTCAGAGAGTTTGTGGTGGGCTGACAGCTTTTCCTCAGGTGGTGTCAGTCATTTGCCCTTCCGTTTTGACTGTCCATACTTCCCGCAATGCTTAGGGTCCGTGCGTGGGGCATGAAACAACATTGTGCCAGATAGCCTGGGTGAAGGGCTGCAGTTTCCCGAGAAGGACAGCTGGGACAATGCAGGAGCCGTTCTTGCTGAGGAGCAGAATATCTAGGCTGTGGTAATGATAATATGATCTTGCTGTTTCCAACAAATGGGCTAGGTTGGTAGTTTGGGTACCACTGTGCTGAATCATGCTGTAGACATACCCACCAGGCAGGATGGAGGAAAAACTTGTGTCTGGTGCAGCAGGATCCTTGAAAGCATTACCCATGTTAGAGGTTATTTTATGCCTTAATCTCCATTAGATTGCACTGCAATGAGCCATCTAACACCTGGTTGTTGGGAGGGTTTATTACTACTGTTTTGTAGGTCTCTCTTCATGAGTCTGCCTGTAGGCTGTCTGGAGGAGTGATCAAAATTATTTTCCCTCCCTCTGTCAGTGGACCTCCAGTCAACAGATCCTCTGAATTCCTTTCCTAATTGTGATGCAGAGTTAAAAAGCAAAAAAATTAACTTAAATGGCATGAATCTATTGCACAGCAGTGAGCAAATCTAACTCAGTTTGGAAGCTTATGCTTTTTGTTTAGCATGGCTGAAGGAAATCCCTATTTAAAAATCCAAAGATGAGTTGGTTGCTTACATGGTAATGCATCTAAAGAAATGTTCTAACTATGAAAGTCAATCCATTGAAAATATGGTTGCTATGGCTTCTTTCATGGATTTTACACTTAGTGTGTGTAAAAGGGATCATCAGTGATCTCCACACAAGGTGTCTCCAGACTCCTAGGGAAGTGATATTCAGCAATTCAGGAACAGGCCAGGCACCCAAATTCTGTACCATGTTTTATGCTGGACCCAATGGTAAGCACCTGTTCTGGAAATATAATTTGTATGCTCATGCTAGGTACTTAATTTCCTTCTGAGTGTAATAGGGACCCTTAGGCATCTAGGATTGGTGTTGGCGATAGACAGCCCACGGGGATACATTGAAAGAGTGCGTAAACAGTGTTGGAATAGAGATTAACATCTATGACTCTTGGAATCTTGACTCTCAGAGGAGTGTTACTTTACCCGCATTCCATGGGATTTATGTTGTAGTGCCATTCCTGACATAAAACCAGTACCTGAATTGAAGAACAAGGATTTAATTGGGGGTAAGATTCATCTGTCCTAACGTTAATTGCTTTGAAATTAGCTGTTTAGTAAGAAAGTGATGTAGGCTCTTAATCACTGGACAGGGAGAGAGAGTGCCAGAAAGTGACTCAGCCCACCCTGAAACAGGAGACACTGATGAATCACTGAGCAGAAAGGTACCTGTATCAAAAAATACTCTTTTGAGTATGGAGGGGATGGAGAAGACTTGCTTACCCTAAATGTTGAACTGGCAGACAGCTGAAGTGGCAGGAGTCAAATGGCACCCTAGGTCTGCTATAAATCAGAGTTTGGGGTCACTGTGAATAACACCTGGAGTTCCTTAGTGTGATTGATTTTGAAGCGCAGATGGGATTTAAAAGGAGGACTCCAGTTCTGTGAATGCAAATGGCTGTCCAGTCTTCCTCCTGCATATGTGAAAATTAAACGATTACACATGTATGGAGGAGTTACACACCAAAATAGCTTGAACGTTGTGGTAAGCAGTAACTCTGTGTGTGCAAGGAAGCTGCAACTGAAAGCACAGGTGGCTTTCAGAGATTGGGAGAGTCTTCTGAAATGTTAGCCCTTCATGTAAATTTAGTATATTTATTTGAGGTGAAAAAAGCCATTATGACCATGTTTTATTTATATTTCTTTTCTGCAGAAAGGTAGCAGAATTTTAGGAAATGGGACACACCGTGCCCCCAGGGGAAAATCTTCTTGTAGATGCGTCCTGTACAGGCAAGGACGGAGCAAGTCATCTGGCAGGCATATTGCATATGTGCCTTGCTCCGTGGAAAATTGCAAGTTTAATTGGGTTTTTCTCCTGCTGTTTTTTAACAATACTGAACCTGTCACTATGCAGGGAACTTTGTATATGAAAAGTGTCAAAAAAAAGATTAACATAAGTGGCATCCCAGTGAGTTCTTTAATGCTCAGGGCACAGATGGCAAATCTCAAAAGACTATGGCAACAATAGAAATAATATATATGAAAACAAAGCAAAAATTACCACACAATATAGTTTAGTTACATGCAAATCAAAGAGCATTAAATGTCAGTATCCTAATATTTTTTTAAGAAAGAAAACACGGGGCTCACAAAGAATGTTTAACTGCCTGGCCCCAGTGGTGACAGAAATCCTTTCAATCCCCATGTGGCACCAGCAGCAGTAATGTAGGTTTCTGTACATTCTACTCATCGTGTGTCAGTGTCAACCTGAGGGGTTCTTCAGGTTCAGCAAGGCCAAGTGCAAGGTCCTGCACCTGGGTCGGGGTACCCCCAGTATCAATACAGGCTGGAGGAAGAAAGGATCAAGAGCAGCCCTGCTGAGAGGGGCTTGGGGGTACTGATGGATGAAAAGCTGGACATGAGCCGGCAATATGCGCTGGCAGCCCAGAAGGCCAACCATACTCTGGGCTGCATTAAAAAAGAAGCATGGCCAGCAGGTCGAGGGAGGTGATTCTGCCCCTCTGCTCCACTCTGGTGAGACCTCACTTGGAGCCCTGCGTCCAGCTCTGGAGCCCTCAGCACAAGAAGGACATGGAACTGTTGGAGCAGGTCCAGAGGAGGGCTACTAAAATGATGCGAGGGCTGGAGCACCTCTCCTGTGAGGACAGGCTGAGAGAGTTGAGGTTGTTTAGCCTGGAGAAGAGAAGGCTGCGGGGAGACCTGATTGCGGCCTTTCAGTACTGAAAGGGGGGCTATAGGAAAGACAAGGACAACCTTTTTAGAAGGGCCAGCTGTGACAGGACAAGGGGTAATGGCTTTAAACTAAAACAGGGTAGGTTTAGACTGGATATAAGGAAGAAATTCTTTACAATGAGGGTGGTGCCCAGAGAGGTAGTGGAGGCCCCATCCCTGGAAGCATTCAAGGCCAGGTTGGACGGGGCTCTGAGCAACCTGATCTAGTTAGCGGTGTCCCTGCTCACTGCGGGGTGGTTGGACTAGATGACCTCTAAAGGTCCTTTCCAACCCAAAACATTCTGTGAATCTATGATTCTATGAAAGAAGTAGCGTCTTCTGTACATATAACCTTTATTGTGTAATTCTGAGTGGGCAGATACAATTCCTTTCCCTTCTCCACCTGAAAGGATTTGAACCACCTCCCACCGCTTAGGTGAGTGTCCCAGCCAGCAAGGCATAGATGATCTGGCACATGTGAAAGGGAAGAGCAGGAAGAGGGGCAGAAGGAAGAAGGCTGCTATTTACATGTCTTTTAAAGGTTGCCTAAAATTGAATGGGACTGACTTAATCATTAGGATATTTCTGTAGGATGGGGGTCCTGGGAAAGAGCAAAACAGCTTGCACACCCCTGGGTTGTCCAGCCTGGGGCCAGCCAGCCAGGAGCACCCCTTTTGCATGGAAGGCAGAGTTCCTTCACACTGTAGTTTCATCTGCCCGAATTAAATGAAAACTTGTGAAATATATCCGCTACTTCACAGCTAGAGATTGCAAGAATTAAACCTCTCCTTTGACAACCCTTCCATTTTTCTGGCACACATTACTTGGAGATCCATGCTGTTTATGTCTCTTCCATATCCTTTCTCCCCCTTTTTTCAGAGCATCTCTGCTGAAGCTTTTAGCTGTTTTTCCATTCAGGGTGCTGTCTTTGATTTCTGTTTATTCCTGGTACCACGCGGTGTCACATAATCAGACTGCAATAGTGTCACTGAACAAATCCTTCCTTCCAAGCAGTGAATGTATCATGCCATTGGACCTGAATAATGTCACATCTGGGCAGCTAATCTCATAAAGTAAGTTCCACCCACCACAGGAGTCATGGAAATAGCCCCAGATCGTTTCTTTTTTTCTGAAGTGCCAGCACTCTTTAAAAAAAAAATAAAAATTTTCAAGCTTAATGCTGAGCTAAAGGAATAGGTGTTAGAGACAAAAGTAGAGTTTAAGTTTGTAACAATTATTTTTATTTTTTTTATCCAAAAAAAGTTACTTTCTTTACACTATTATCTTTGTATTTGTAACTGATGAGTATGAAAATTTTCTTATTTAACATTTAAATAGCTGCTATGGGTCTCTTGATGGCTTCATGCCTTTGACTTATCCATGGAGTAGGGCTTAGTGGTATAAAATGATAGAAGATGTCACGAGCAACCTCAAGTGTGTGTTTTGCTCCAGAGTGCTGTTAACTAATGCCTAAGAAATAACACTGTGTTCTGACCACACATTCTGCACAAAATTAAGAACGTATTTTGTGAGTTAGCTTCAAAGCACCTATGTGCCTGGAAAGCTCTGTCAGACACAAAGTGCTCTGCAGTGGGTACAAACATGCAAGGGAAATGGATATATGGATGTGATATAAATTCCGTGTGAAATTCGCTTCTGTGTAGTAGCCTAATGAAAAGTCTAAACACCCCTTCTTGTCTGATTTTAAGGAGAACTTGAGTTTTAGGTTTGCTACGCGTTTGCAATTTTAACTTTAACTTTAGCTAAGTTAATATACTTACTGCGTGCAGTATCACAGTAATGTTAAAATGCCAAGAATTTTCTTCTGCTGATATCCCTCACTGTCTGACTGTAGGTTTATACTCATATGGTTCAGTTATCTGACTGATCTACTTACCACTGCTTTTCGTTTCATAGCCAACATGGATTAAGTTTGGAATTTTACTTCCTTCTCTGTCTCTTGCTGGTTTCAGATGATGAGGCTGTGCTTGGCAGGTGCTGGCAGTGCATACATCTTATTTCCAATGCCCAAGCACAAATGTAACCACACTTTGGTTTAGGAGGGGACTTCTACAAATACTTGGTTGACCTGCTATTTCTTTATATATGACCCCATGAAATAGGATGCTAATGAATGGATTTTTTTTTCCTTATTCTTGCATTTCTTTCCTGTGTATTTTTATCCTCTTTCTCTCTTATATGTCAGCTGTAATCTCTGTAAGTCAGGGACTAGTCATTTTTTTTAGGCTGTGCACATCTTGAGACCTTTATCTGTGACTGTATTTTTGTAACCCTCAAAATAATAAGCATAATTAATAGTGCTTTCCTGTTTTGTAATGTGGAGTGATCCCATCAGATTTCAATGTGAAAAGTTGCTTCAAAGGGAAGCTACTGGGTATGAACACAGAAAGTTGTCAACTTGCGAAGTAGTTTGACTCCTGAAGAGAACATTCCTTGTTTAAAAATACTTATATCCTTTTGTAGCAGTTTTTGATCTTCTGTTGAAGATTTTAAATTGGCTTTCAGACCTGTGTTCTGCATATTATAGAGTTGAATTAATTGTGAGCTTTTATGGGGTTCTTTTCTTGAAAGATTGTTCAGTTCTGTTTTCTCCTTATAAAAATGTCTTATGAGGCTCCTGTGAACCCACGAGAGAAAATGAAAGCTTACAGTTAATAAAATGCATTTACCTGTGTGTAAGCTGTGACTGGCTGAACTGAACTTCCCCCAGCACTGCTGTTATTATATCCCATATGTCTCCCACAGACATACAAGACTCAAGGTCAGTGGGGAACAGTTTTTTGTATAAATGCTATTATGCAAACCTCCTTCATCTTCTGAAGCTTCTGTGCCTGTAGAATTGTGAAACAGCGATGAGAAAATTTGCTGGAAGAGCTATTGTTTGCCTTTACACTCAGCTGCTTCTCCCAGATCAACAATTGCAGCTGCGAAGGGTTTCTCTGAACGGATGCACAATGGTTGTGGTCCAGCCCATGGAGATTCTATGACAAGAGGAAATGGCCTCAAGTTGCACCAGGAGAGGTTTAGATTGGACATCAGGAAAAATTCCTTCACCAAAAGGGTTGTCAAGCATTGGAATGGGCTGCCCAGGGAAGTGGTTGAGTCCCCATCCTTGGAGGTATTTAAAAGATGGGCAGACAAGGTGCCTGGGGACGTGGTTTAGTGGGGATGGCAGTGTTGGGTTAACGGTTGGACTTGATGATCTTAAAGGTCTTTTCCAACCTAAATGATTCTATGATTCTATGAGATTTTATAGTAGAGGGAAGTAGAGGAAAAGAGGGAGGGAGAAAGGGAGGGAAGGAGGAAAGGAAGGAAAGGTGAAAGGAAGGAAGGAAGGAAGAAAAGAAGGAAGAAAGAAAAGAAGGAAAGAAGAAAAGAAGGAAGAAAGGAAGGAAAAACTCAACTGTCCTTGTGTGCTGAGAAGGGTGCAAGAAGAAATGTTGTTCTCTCCACTGCAGCACTGCCATGTACTGTGACCCATTTGCCCTTCTGGCAGCTCCTACACAAGGGCTGATTTGGAACAAGCGCTTGGCTTCAAGCTTTGATTCTCTTTTCTAGGTCAGGCCACATGAAGAGCTTGGCGGCAATGCTGGGAGTCCTCCACTGGAGAACACTGGTAAGACTTAACAGTAGTCTCAGGTAAGAGTTGTTGGTGTCCCAGCGGTGGGCTTGCATTGGCTGTAATGATTTGGGATGGGGCAGTTGATTTTATTACATTTGTGTTTTTGGAGCTAAACTAAGCCAACTTTTTCTGGAGTATTCTCTCTCTCTTAAGAGAGGGGGATGCCAGTTTCTGGAAGAAGGGAAAAGACAAAGCAAAATAAGGGGAGTTGAAAATACTGTTACAGTGCAGTCCAGCAAAAATATAATAAACTGAAACTTTTAGTGGCCAATTAATTTGATTGAGTTGTCACCTCTGAATTAATCAGCAAGGTTATTTTTGGTAGATAAAGAGCTGTAAAAGAGGTGTCATCATGACAAGCAGTATTGTTGTGTTGCACAGACACTCACAGAGAGCTTGTTAAAAAAATCACTAATTTATTGGGAGCTTGCATTAGGGTAATAACTGTCATGGAGAATGATGCCTCTCAAACAGGGGTTAGTTGTTGCTCAGTGGTGAAAGGTCTTTGCAGCAGCACCTTCAGCTGAAAGGGGTGACACTCTGGACTGCAGTTCTGCTCAGTTCTTCTAACCCAGCTGGCCCATGGTCCTACGTGAGCACTCCAGCACGTGCATGATCCATCACTATTATTGTAACAATGTACAGGAGACTGTCCTATGTGACCATTTCTCCAGGAGCAGTTTTTATTACCTACTTACCATGTGGACAGTGCGATCCCCTCTGTAGCAGGAACTGCCTGGTAGTCGTGGGGTCACCCCACAAATTGGACTAGGCAGAGCAGGAGCTGCCTGGGACTTGCAGTTCTGCTTCTAGAAGTGCTCAAAAGCCCCAGCTGGAGGGCTCATGCAGCAGTCAGTTGCACACTTAGCTGTGAGGGTGCTGGGAGTTCAGTCAGTCACCCTGTTTCAGGTTGGTCCCTTGTCTAAAACCAGTCCAGTACCCCATATGTGTGGATGACTAGCTGGGAGCTCATGGACCACACAGAGTTAATGACTAAATGCCTATACTGGGCATTACTGGGTGGGAATACAGGCAAAGCCTGATCCCCACCTACAGCACAGTTATAAATAAAGGAGAAACTTGAGGTTTCATACTTATAACTCACATATAACATAAGTTCTGTAACTTTTCCACAGTTGCTTATCCATGAAATGTCCAGTACTGCCTCTTGCACTGTTACTTTTGGGACATGCTTTTGGGCTTCTTGTATCTTCAGTCTGAGGCCCTAGCTAGAGGGTACCATGACTTCTTTCTGACCCATGCCACTGGTTTTACCCTTTGACTGGACCCATTCCTGATTCCACAGCTCAGATGCTTCCCCAAGAACCTGTCCCTTTGCTGCTTACTGGCAGCATACCACCACAGATGCATAACCTGTCAGAATAAATCCCTGGGTAGCAGTTGTGTATTAAAAAGTAAAGCAAGCCAAGATGCCAGTGTTCATAGCATCACAGAACAGTTTGGGTTGGAAGGCACTTTAAAGATCATCTAGTCCAACACTGCTGCCCATCTTTTGCTAGTTCAGGTTGCTGAAAGCCCCATCCAACCTGAGCTTGAACACTTCCAGGCTGCTGCCCATCTTTTGCTAGTTCAGGTTGCTCAAAGCCCCATCCAGCCTGATCTTGAACACTTCCAGGGATGGGGCATCCACAGATTCTCTGGGCAACCTGTTCCAGTGTTTCACCCCCCTCATTGTAAAGAATTTCTTCCTTATGTCCAATCTAGATCTACCCTCTCAGTGTAAAACCATTGCCCCATATCACTGCAGGCCCTGGTAAAAAGTCTTTCTCTGTCTTTCTTATAAGTCCTCTTTAAATATTGAAAGGTGTAATAAGGTGTCCCCAGAGTCTTCTCTTCTCCAGGCTGAACAACCCCAGCTCTCTCAGCCTTTTTTCATAGGTGAGGTGTTCCAGTGTTGATTTGTGCTTTAGCAATGATCACACAAACTGAAGTTTTCTGTGAAAGGAGATGGGCTTCTCCCACTTTTCAGTGGAGGCTCATTTTAAATTGCTCAAGCTGCTCTTCAAGTATATTGAGGACAGGACAGCTGGTGACAGTGCTCACTCTTAATAAGAGCAGAGTGTTCCAGTGTCCCTTTGTCTTAGAAATGATAATTATCTGCTTATGTACTTACATTCCTTTTAATTCCTCAAACTTCCTTCAGACTCGATGCACCTCGACATCTTTGTGTCATCCAAATAGACTCCCAGCAAATCATCTCCTGATTGTTTACTAATAACTTAAATATGTGAAATAATACTGCCTCTCTACAGCTACTTTTAAACATTTAGACATCTGCATGCCTAAATTCTCTACCTTTGTATCTTTTAATCAGTTTCAAATCCCAGGACAGGGTTTTGACATTTAACCCATGACTAATTAGTTTCCTTAATGGCCTTAAAAGGCACTTAATGAAAATCCAAATAAATTACACCTTACCACGCTACTTTACCTATTAGTCTGCTGACAAGAATATGTTAGTAGAGACAAAATTTTCTCATACAAAATCTCTTTGTCTCTATTACCTTCCCTCTAAAACACACAAATAGTAGGAGGCAGACCTTCAGCATCACTTAACTAATTTCTTTGAAGCTGTGCTAATTTACATCAGTTGATAACTTGACCAGAAACGTGCGAGTCTAAGAACCTCATCAAGTAACCCCTTCTTATGCAATTAGTCCTTAATTTTGTAAGTTGAGGTTAGTAGTGAGAAAGGATCATAGATTTTGGCAGCTAGGGGCTTTTATACCGTGGTAAGTCACAAAAAGGTGCTCACATCTTCAGGAGCATTTGCTTTGGTGTGACATCTCAGTACTGCTGCTCTCCCACTGCTGGACAATGTGGTAGCTCTGTGGCCTCTCAAAATTTTGCAAGCTCAGTTGTTGTCTGCCCATGCCACTGAGGGATGAGATCCTGAGAATGGGTGCCCTTCTCCTCCCCACCGTTGGCCTTTCTCCTGGAGGTTTATCTCAGTCATGCTGTTATGCTGATGGCCGTCATAAAGAAAATGAGATTCCCCTTCCCGAATCCCAGCAGCTGGGTAGCAGAGGTATCCTCTCGGTGTGCATTCAGCCTATGGCAAGTCTCTGACCTACACCAGGCAAAGTGAGCACTTGAACCTGTGTCCCGTGATGCCGAGTGCGCGCACTCTTTCTGTATAAAATTGCTGACATTGACATTGGCGTCGTGCTGCTGATTTGTGGTTTTCCTGTGAGCTGCCCAAGAAGCGTTCAGGCACACACTAGTTATTAGAGGTGACCAGACTGTGCTTGCTTTCAAGATAGCTTTTCTCTGTAATAATTGAGAAAATCTTCTTCAGGGCTTCAGCTCTTCAGTTGGGTCGTAAGAGTGATATATATATACATGTATGTATATGCGTGTCTGTGTCCATACACGCTTTTTTTTTTTCACTGCTATTGTCAGATACTTGGGGGTGTGGAGGGTAAGAGATGAGCAGAACAGTAGTCTTGGGTTGTTGATACCTGGGTGGTGGCCCGGGTGGTTAAGAAGCTTGGTGGTCGTGTGCCTGAGGCAGGGGAGGCGAGGAGCAGCCAGGCAGCTGAGTCAACACAACCCCACATGGACTTCTTGAGGGGGACTCCAATTAAAAATTCTTTGTATTATACAACAATATATCAAATAAATAAAATATTTATCTAGGCCTGTTTAGAGCCCAAAGTTTCTCAATAGGTACTCATAAATATGTCTGAAAAACTTACCATCGTATTTTTTACAAGGTGTGGATAAGATTGCCATTAGAGTTAATAGGTCTAAGCATAATGCTGCTGGAAAATATTTACTTAGAAATAACGAGAAGCAAATGCTGCTGACAAATGTTGGGGATGCTGAATTATGAATAGAAATCATTTGTCAGCTTTGCCATCAAAGCAATGTCCCATGTTGATATCTTGTGAAAGACAAAGTATCATTGGAGAGAGAGAACTCTGTGTTTCCTTTTTTAAGTGAGTGGTGGTGTTCATTTCAGCCCACGTATTTTGTGTGGTTTTAGAAGGATGGTTTAGTGCTTTCATCCCCTTCCACTGGTTTGCTGTACAAATGGCAGCTTAAATACTTTCACAACAGCACATGAGCAGAGGGCATATTCCCTGGAGTCTCTCAGGCAGGAAAAATCACAGCTTGTGGCAGTATAAATGTGACATTGAACATCTTCAGTGTGTTCAGAGACCTATGATAAACCCAGAGCAGAAACATAAATCTTCCTTCCGCATTTAAGACTAAATAGTCTAGCCTTCTAATTTAAATACAGTTTATGGTTGAGGTTGTCAGATCTTCTGGGATGCAGTATTTCCTACACTTAGAGATAGGATTCTATAAAACAGGAGGCTGCAAACTGTTCATGTGTGGACAAATAAGGTCCCTGTTTTCACTGGTCATTATAAAAATAAATAAAATCTATTTAAACATGAGACACAGAAATAGGCAGCTTGATCACGGTCATATGTACCAGAAAGACTCATATGAATATGAGTATTTTTCTACCAGTAATAGAAGTCTAAAAATGAAGATGTATGAACTGGAGTAGCTGATTCTAAACGGAGATACTGACATCTCCAACTCAGCAGATGGGAGTTACAGGGAGCCCAGTGAAAGCAGGGAACTAAGCTTGAAATGAATTCTTTTCATTCGTTGGGGAAGATGAAAACCTTCCTTTATAGGAGGCAAGTCTGAGGAACTCTCAAATTGAAATGACACCAGAAGAGGGTTTAAAAAAGTCAGTGGAAAGAGAAGAATCAAAGTGATGATGCCGGACAGCATGAGCCCAGTAGGTACCCACTGAACTCAGGGCTGAATTTGCTGAACAATTAATTGTAGCTTCCAACCTATTGTTTAAAATGTTTTTTGTTTTTTCCTTTCCAATGGTTAGGAACTGGCAAATGTAACTCAAGTTTTTATCATAGGAAGGGCTGCAGAAGAATTCGAGGAACCACAGAACAGTACCTCTGACTTCTGGGCTGGGCAAATCAGTAGAAGCTGTAACAAATGACAGAAGAGTGGAGAGGTGAAATGCAATGTATGGGCGATGAGTCAAAGCAGATTTTGTAGACTGAAGTAATTCCTCACAAATCTATTCTAGTTCTTTGAGGAATGTGTGAGTGAGGGTGGTACAGTTAATAACAAATTTCCAAAAAACTTTCAACAATGCTTTTTACCAAAGGCTCTTGATGAGATTAAGACGTCACAGATTAATAATGGGTTAAATGAAAGAAGCTGCAGCGTAGGAGTAAATGATCTCTATTTCACAACAGAGAGGAGTGCCCACAGTCCCATGCTATGTGCTGTTTAATGTATTCATAAATGATCTGAGAAAGGGGGTGAGTGGTGTGGCGACAAATGCTGCTTGATCAGGCAAAATATTTCAGAATAACCAAAACTCAGACCAACTGCAAAGAGCATTAGAAGGATTTCTTTATATTAAATGACTGAAAAACAAAAATGGCAGATGATGTCTGGGGCCCGTATACTTTAAGTAATACACCTGGGAAAATGAATCCCAAAGATAGGTACAAAATGATAATTTTCCTATTAACTATAACAATTTGATGTTATTATACATAATTTTCTGAAAAAAATCATTATAATTACCAATGATAATTGAAAGGCAAATGGAATGTTAGAAGTTGAAAGGAATGGAGGATAAAATATCACTTTGACACTGTTACATATATGGGGTGTTGAATAGGGAGCTCATTTCTGATCCCTTAATCTCAGAAAGATACAGTAGAGCTAGAAAAGATCAGAGAAGGACAATAAGGTTAACCAGAAATCTGAAATGGCTTCTGCACATGGAGAGATTGAATGACTTATGGCTTCTAGCCTGGGAAAGAGACTACTGAGATGTATGTGGTGCAGTTCATTTGGGGATGATCGTTCCCTGTCTCTCACAGCCTGTGCAGCATGAGCAGTGTAATGGTGCTATTAGACATCTGGCTTAAAACAAGCAAGAGGAAGCACTTTGCCACACAGCCTGTATTATAGCTCAGGAACTCGTTGCCATATGATGTGTCAGATGTAAAAGTAGAAATGCGTTGAGTGAATTGGATGGATTTGGAGAAGAAAGGCCATCAAGAACAAACTCTGGCACAGAGCAGCCTCAGACACCTGCTTCAACCCCACATGGACTTCTTGAGGGGGACTCCAATTAAAAATTCTTTGTATTATACAACAATATATCAAATAAATAAAATATTTATCTAGGCCTGTTTAGAGCCCAAAGTTTCTCAATAGGTACTCATAAATATGTCTGAAAAACTTACCATCGTATTTTTTACAGCGCGTGGATAAGATTGCCATTAGAGTTAATAGGTCTAAGCATAATGCTGCTGGAAAATATTTACTTAGAAATAACGAGAAGCAAATGCTGCTGACAAATGTTGGGGATGCTGAATTGTGAATAGAAATCATTTGTCAGCTTTGCCATCAAAGCAATGTCCCATGTTGATATCTTGTGAAAGACAAAGTATCATTGGAGAGAGAGAACTCTGTGTTTCCTTTTTTAAGTGAGTGGTGGTGTTCATTTCAGCCCACGTATTTTGTGTGGTTTTAGAAGGATGGTTTAGTGCTTTCATCCCCTTCCACTGGTTTGCTGTACAAATGGCAGCTTAAATACTTTCACAACAGCACATGAGCAGAGGGCATATTCCCTGGAGTCTCTCAGGCAGGAAAAATCACAGCTTGTGGCAGTATAAATGTGACATTGAACATCTTCAGTGTGTTCAGAGACCTATGATAAACCCAGAGCAGAAACATAAATCTTCCTTCCGCATTTAAGACTAAATAGTCTAGCCTTCTAATTTAAATACAGTTTATGGGTTGTGCTGTTATCTTTCATTGTTGAGGTTGTCAGATCTTCTGGGATGCAGTATTTCCTACACTTAGAGATAGGATTCTATAAAACAGGAGGCTGCAAACTGTTCATGTGTGGACAAATAAGGTCCCTGTTTTCACTGGTCATTATAAAAATAAATAAAATCTATTTAAACATGAGACACAGAAATAGGCAGCTTGATCACGGTCATATGTACCAGAAAGACTCATATGAATATGAGTATTTTTCTACCAGTAATAGAAGTCTAAAAATGAAGATGTATGAACTGGAGTAGCTGATTCTAAACGGAGATACTGACATCTCCAACTCAGCAGATGGGAGTTACAGGGAGCCCAGTGAAAGCAGGGAACTAAGCTTGAAATGAATTCTTTTCATTCGTTGGGGAAGATGAAAACCTTCCTTTATAGGAGGCAAGTCTGAGGAACTCTCAAATTGAAATGACACCAGAAGAGGGTTTAAAAAAGTCAGTGGAAAGAGAAGAATCAAAGTGATGATGCCGGACAGCATGAGCCCAGTAGGTACCCACTGAACTCAGGGCTGAATTTGCTGAACAATTAATTGTAGCTTCCAACCTATTGTTTAAAATGTTTTTTGTTTTTTCCTTTCCAATGGTTAGGAACTGGCAAATGTAACTCAAGTTTTTATCATAGGAAGGGCTGCAGAAGAATTCGAGGAACCACAGAACAGTACCTCTGACTTCTGGGCTGGGCAAATCAGTAGAAGCTGTAACAAATGACAGAAGAGTGGAGAGGTGAAATGCAATGTATGGGCGACGAGTCAAAGCAGATTTTGTAGACTGAAGTAATTCCTCACAAATCTATTCTAGTTCTTTGAGGAATGTGTGAGTGAGGGTGGTACAGTTAATAACAAATTTCCAAAAAACTTTCAACAATGCTTTTTACCAAAGGCTCTTGATGAGATTAAGACGTCACAGATTAATAATGGGTTAAATGAAAGAAGCTGCAGCGTAGGAGTAAATGATCTCTATTTCACAACAGAGAGGAGTGCCCACAGTCCCATGCTATGTGCTGTTTAATGTATTCATAAATGATCTGAGAAAGGGGGTGAGTGGTGTGGCGACAAATGCTGCTTGATCAGGCAAAATATTTCAGAATAACCAAAACTCAGACCAACTGCAAAGAGCATTAGAAGGATTTCTTTATATTAAATGACTGAAAAACAAAAATGGCAGATGATGTCTGGGGCCCGTATACTTTAAGTAATACACCTGGGAAAATGAATCCCAAAGATAGGTACAAAATGATAATTTTCCTATTAACTATAACAATTTGATGTTATTATACATAATTTTCTGAAAAAAATCATTATAATTACCAATGATAATTGAAAGGCAAATGGAATGTTAGAAGTTGAAAGGAATGGAGGATAAAATATCACTTTGACACTGTTACATATATGGGGTGTTGAATAGGGAGCTCATTTCTGATCCCTTAATCTCAGAAAGATACAGTAGAGCTAGAAAAGATCAGAGAAGGACAATAAGGTTAACCAGAAATCTGAAATGGCTTCTGCACATGGAGAGATTGAATGACTTATGGCTTCTAGCCTGGGAAAGAGACTACTGAGATGTATGTGGTGCAGTTCATTTGGGGATGATCGTTCCCTGTCTCTCACAGCCTGTGCAGCATGAGCAGTGTAATGGTGCTATTAGACATCTGGCTTAAAACAAGCAAGAGGAAGCACTTTGCCACACAGCCTGTATTATAGCTCAGGAACTCGTTGCCATATGATGTGTCAGATGTAAAAGTAGAAATGCGTTGAGTGAATTGGATGGATTTGGAGAAGAAAGGCCATCAAGAACAAACTCTGGCACAGAGCAGCCTCAGACACCTGCTTGCTGGGAAGATCAGCTGTGGTCAACAGGGCTCTCCATGTGCCATCTTTCTTGGCAGTAGCATCTGCTGACAGCCACTGCCAGAGACTGGCTACAGAAACAAATGGACCTTTAGACTGACCAAAGTGTCTTAAAATATTTATGCTCATATCCATTCTGTTGATTACATGGAGTTAACCCTGTTCTTCACTATTGACTGAGTGACCAAAGGCTAGGTTGTGCCAGAGGACTCAGGTGGCTGCCTTGACTCAGATCTTCTGCCAGTGGGTGGTTGTGGCTCTGTTGAGCTGTCAGCCAGTCCTGCTTTCAGGCTTCGCCAGCGCTTCTGCTTCTGCCACTGTCCTGGACTTTCTTTTTGCCTCCCAGGCCTTGATTTTCGTAAAGGCTGGGGTTTAACTTCCATTCTTTTTAAGGAGCTTGAGTACAGGAAAGATGTTGTGTTGCTGGAATATGTCCATTGGAGAGCAACAAAGCTGGTGAGGGGTCTGGAGCACAAGTCTTATGAGGAGCGGCTGAGGGAATGGGGGTTCTTTAGCCTGGAGAAGAGGAGGCTGAGGGGAGACCTTATCGCCCTCTACAACTACGTGAAAGAAGGTTGTAGAGAGGTCGGTGTCTATGTCTTCTCCCAGGTGATGGACCATAAGACAAGAGGAAATGGCCTCAAGTTGCGCCAGGGGAGGTTTATATTGGATATTCGGAAAAATTTCTTCACTGAAAGGGTTGTTAACCATTGGACCAGGCTGCTCAGGGAAGTGGCTGCATCCCCATCCTTGGAGGTATTTAACAGATGGGCAGGCGAGGTGCTTAGGGACATGGTTTAGTAGTGGGATGGCAGGGTTAGGTTAATGGTTGGATTTGATGACCTTAAAGGTCTTTTCCAACCTAAATGATTCTATGATCCTGTGATTCTAAGGTGTTGACTTGAGGAGGCACAAGGGTACAATTCCAGCACATCTGTATGTTGGTCTCATAGCAAAGACTCTTGTGTTATTATCCAGCATGCAGTAAGCAGTATGAGCTCTGCTGTCAGGATCTTTCTCTGCTTGCTTGACGTGGAGGAAGGAAAGGTGTCCACTAATGAGGCAGGTGATTCATTACAGTGTGAAACAGACTGAACATGACTCCTTTGTAAATAAATTCTGGCTGTGTTTCCTAGCAGACAGGTGGAAGCTCCTTATTTGTATGCATTAATGACACAAGCTTATCAAAGAGTGATAATGTAATGGACAAACAAATGGCATTTCCAGTATTAATATGGAAATTGCACGCTAAGAAGAAATGATCAAAGACTCCTGAAATACAGCAGCAAACACTAATTGCATTTCTTGGCCTTCAATATGCTGTGCACTGTAGATAGCTTTTTTCCCTAAATGAACATTTAAAGCTTTCATTTTGTCTGCTTCCTCATGCTTAAATATTTCAGATACGTTTTTTCCTAAGTATGTGTGCTGTTTGCATATAAAGCTTTATTATACCTCACAGGAGGCTGACGTGACCAACAGTTTGCTTGAACGGCTTTTGGATGCTTTGATTCCCAAGAAACATTTATAGGTTATTCCTAGCTTGGGAACAGCAGATATAGTACTGAGGTGGACTTCCTTGTGCCAAAATATGCCAAATAATGAATGCCCTTTTGCAAACACATCCAATCCTATTCTGGAAACTGACTGGGGGTTTTTGTTTTAGTATTTTTTTTTTTTTTCTGGAAATTTGTTCCAGAACTTTGGTCTCCAGATGGCTGGAAATCTCATTTCTTAGTAACCCTTTTCTTCATATGCCAATACTGTCTGTGAGCTTGGAAAGTTCTTCTCTTGTGTTTTCTCCCTGAAGTATTTGTATCACAATTGCACCCTGTATCACGATTTGGCGTCTTTGCTGTTTTTTTAAGCTGAATAAGTAATTTTGTAGTAGTGTCCCCTTGTAAGATGAATCTCCATTTCTCCGGTCCTCTAACCAGTATTCCCTGAATGTGTGCCAGTCTGAGTTCCTCTTTCTTTAACATAAGCTGTTAGGAAATGTAGGTGCTACATGAGCTGAGGCTTTTCTTATCAGAGCTTAGCCCAACAATCCTGCTTCTCTGCTGTCTGTATAGGAAATAGGATGACTATAGGGACTATTATGGAGACTTGTACAAAATAAGCTTCCAGATCCAGCATCTCTGTGTGAACAGATCCTGGTAGAATAGAAAAGAATACCTTAATAATCAAAAATAAGCTACATGAAGAATAGCTAGAGTGGTGCCTGATGAACCCCAGGAACTTGTGTAGGACACTTCAGGTTCATCCTTGCTCCTGCCCAAGGGAATTCTGTGACCCCAGCCCCTGGCCACCTGGCATAGTGCTTTCTTGGGTGACTCATGGCTGGGGGTGTGCAATATTTAGGATTCCTCTTCCTTGCTGGAGCTGTGCAGAAAGATTACAGTGAGGGAAGACCCCATTCAGATATTCTTTTAGCAGCTGCTTCTGTTGGCTGAAGGAGTAAATTGCAAATGATTTCTGAGATCTAGTTCTCCTTTGTCTATTTATTTGAGTTTATTAAGAAGAACTAATAGATACTGGAGAAGGAAGTGCCTGGTGGGCAAGACTCAACAGGATTCTCCTCTATCTGGAGAGGGAGATTTGTGCTGAAATCCCTTTGGAATTGGCTTTATTTAAGTTTTTAGATTATAAGTTTGCTGTGCCTAGCATTGGAAGAAGTATGTTAGTTTTAGAGGATTCCTGCATGTAAGTAGGAATGGCAATTAGCCATTGGCAATGGCAAGTAGCACTTCCTACATGCAAGACACCTGAAATGCTATGACGGCCTTCACTTTCTGAAAATGTGAGGTATTATTTGTTTTCACTTGCAGCAGGCACAGTGGAGCTATGTAGTAATAGCTGTTCAGAGGAGTAGATAGGATACACTTGGTTTAAGACAGTTTCACTTTTAAAGCTGTCTAAAGCTTAGTCAACAAACTCATCTCTACTCAGTGCACTTACGTTTACTCTCTTAATTTTTTAAAGACATCCTTTAGACTGAGACAGAAACAATTTCCTTTGCTTTTAAGTCCCATTTCTGAATGTAGCAGCAAGATGCTGGAGAGGGCTGGGGAGGGTGTTTTATTCATCAAGAAGCTAAAGGGAGACTTGAGGTGATCTCTCTGCCTCTGATGAAATTCATTCCTTTATCTGGAAGCTCTTAAATCATTCCTGACAGAGGTGACATTATAAAAATAATCCCAAAGAACAAAAGTTCTTGCCCTTGGAATACACTGCATTGCACCAAATAGTAGGCATTTATTACATTTTTTTTTTTCTTAGGGAGGCTGCAAGAGTTGAGAGACACACGGAAACTTCTTTAATCACTTTTGGCAAATTGATATTTTTTTTTTTTTCCTTAAACAAATACTTTGTGAAATAAGCTATATGAAGGTTAGCCAGAGCAGTGACTGGTGAACCCCAGGACACTTCAGGTTCATCCCTGTCCCAGTTTAAGGCACTTCAGTGAACCCAGTCCCGGCTTGCCACTCACCACCTCTGTGGCAATATGTGCCTGGGGAGCACTATGCCACTCTTCCCAAGCACTTGGTTGCAGCAGAGTGTGGCACATATTTGTTTAATTGTACATGAGTTTTTAAGTAGGGATGAAATAAATCCTTTTTCCTATGGCTTACCCCTTTGGCAGGCAGATGCACTCTGGGGACGTAGACTTTACTGCAAGATAGTAGAGAGAGGATTTTGTGGGGGTCTGGGTGACTCATGAATACCTAATGCCCCTCAAATTCCCCTATAGCGAAGGAGAATCTGTTTTCTTTTTGAGTGACCAGGAGATGGTTTTTCCTCCTTCTGATGGTGTAGCACAACCTCAGCACACCCTTAGAAGAGGGGCAGTTTATTTGTTTGGGAGTTTTTTGATGGTAAAAGCAATATTTAAGCTGTGCTGAAGCTGAATTATGGGCATAAGGATATATGGAAAGTCTGCTAGTTACAAGAACACTAACATCTGTCCCTTTGTGTAGATTATTAAAAAAAAAAAATACCCAGACTCTAGGAGATAGCAAATAAAGGATGAAGGTGGTGAGTCTATGCCATTATATTCAATGGGACCTAATTCAGTCTGAATAGAGTTACAACCTAAATGCACAGATAATGTAATTTTGAAGTAATTTCTGTTGGTCATAGTGATTTTTCAGGACATATTTTGGAATATCACTTGGCTTATGTTGTTCTGGAGGCATGTCAAGTCTGGTTTAATAAGCTTGTTTAAATTCTGGTCAGGAGCTTTCCTACTATATTGTAACAGAGTATTTAAACTCTTCTATTACGCAAAATATTTAGCATGTGTGTGAAAACTTGGAGTTGGTCTGCAGCTCAGCAACAGTGGTAAGTAGTTTACTGGATAACATCTCTTTTCTGTGTCACTAGAGACAGAAACAGGCGTTTGGGTGGCTTACAGCTCAGGAGGTCCAAAGTCCCAGCTCAGATTTTACTCAGGGAGGTGAGACACTCTGTAGCGAACATCCACAGCTTGGGCAGGAGATTCGGCCGCAGACAGGCTGCATGGTCCAAGAAGCAAGTAGACAACTAGAATAAAGGCAGATGGAAAGAGGTGAGCTTTGACCTTTATGCAGCTTTTGCAAGCTTTTCCGCAGACTTTAACTTCCTAACACCTGATTTCTATAGCTTTTATGAACTTTAAATCCTCAACTTGGTACAGCTGTTCCAGTTTTTATTTATCTTTGAGTATACTGCAATGATTTCTGCCACATACTTTTGGTACTCTTTTCCAGAATACCACAAATGGCTTGAAGCAGGAGCTGAGAATGACAATGTCTCAGCCACAGCAGCCACTACCGTCCCCTGAGCAGCTGCTTGATCGACGTGACAACCGAGGGCTTCTAATAAAAAATCCATTTTACTGTGTACACCTGATTTGTTAGCCTGATTTACAGAAGGTGAGGAGTAATCCTCACCTTCAGATTGGTTCTGAGACATAGTAAGATGTCTGGAGGCTTTCTGGCAGCAAAGGTTTTAGTATAATATTCTAATTTATATTATAGTGTTTTGTTTAGCATAACTCAGCTTTACAAATTGGCTGTCTCTGACCTTGATATTCTCTCATATGGACTGCGATAACAGTGAATTTTGAGGACGCTCCTTGTTACCTGGTAAGAGAAACACTATTTGGGAATCCAAAGGGCAGCACAGAATGGAGGTTTCTCCTCTAGGAGACAGCTTCATGCTGTCTGGACAGTGCAAAACTCACTTGTGGGTTTTTTTCAGGCATCAGGGAATTCCGCTTTGTTGAGGAAACTTCCATATAGTATCAAACCACTGCATCAGCTTTTACCTCCCTCCCGATTGCTGGTATGTGGCTGAAAGTCCTATAGGTGGGCAAAGTCCCCGGGTGCTAGGGTGGCTTTGGAAGTGGTGAGCAGTAAGGCTGCCGTAACATGTGCAGGGTTGTAAGCAGGCGGTTCCAAAGATTTCCTAAATCTCTGTTATAACCCCCAGACCGTATTCTTTTCAGTTCCACTCCACCGCTTTTATTAAATAATCTGCCACTGACGTAGCATTCAGCTGGATGTGAAAGCTTTAAAGAGCTTTCAGGTGGGGAGGGAAAGTGGTACTGTGTTCAAAGCTGGGACCAGGAGTCTACCAAGCAGCCACTTGAAGTCTTAATGGGACTGGGGCTGTGCTGCTCTGTCCTTTATGTTCATGGCCAAAGCATGAATCTCAGCTGAAGTTACTCGGCATGGGAGAAAAGTCACTGACAGCCTCTTAAAGAAGCATGTGAAGTTGGGCATCCAAACAGAGAAGTTTGTAGTCTTGACTGGAATAGGCTTTATGTAGGGAGCAGCCCATGGAACAGCGTATTGCACTTGTGAATGAACTGGGAGCTTGCTGCGTAATCAGTAAAGCTGCTCTCAGATACACCAGTGACTCTACTGGAGTCACCTGTATAAATGGGGCCAGGATCCATCCGTACCCGCTCATGCAAACTTGCCAGGATACTGAAAGATTTCTGTCCAAAAGGTGATAATGAGCTGATATTTCATTATTGCTTATGTTTAATTTTTCCACGTGTGGGGTTACGGGTTGAAGTAACTCAAGGCAGGTGATCAAACTGAGACCCCGGGCTGTGTCCCAGCACAACGGCCTGGATGAAGTCATGGTAGCAAAGCTCTACTTATTTCAAAGAGGGCTGGCTGTCATCCATAGCAATAAACAATCCTTGTCCCTAGCACTAATAGCCTAAAACCATTTTCAGCTTAGCTTGTCATGCTTTACCTACGATTTTATTAGCAAACATCTTTCATATTGTAAGCAATTCTACAATGTATATGGAGGTAGTAAAACAAGCAGTGATTCTTAAGTAACTCTTAAAATTCACTTAGAATGATGACACATTTGGTTTTATCTTGTATGACTTCCAAGGGAAAAAAGTATTAAAAGTTTTATGTTTGAACATTTTCCTCAAAGAGAGTTCTTCTGACAGATGTAATCTCTTATCTGATCCTGCTAAGTATATTTAATTTCTCAAGTAATGCAATTATGTATATTTAAGGAAACTAATTCATGTCCCTTAACCCCCATATGTTCTTCCCAACAGATACTAAAAATTTACTTAACAGAATTTTGGCTTGTTTACTTTTGATTTTTAAGATTTTTAAATGTAAATAAAGTGTGAATCATTTTGAGTTTGGAAGCTCTGCTGTAGGAATTTTTTCTGAGAACGGAGAGGGTAGGTGTGGAGGTGTGTGTGTATACATATATGAATATATATATATATACACACACACTTGCCGGTGACCATTTATACATGCATATAAGTATGTATACATAGACACTTGCACAGATATCAGTGCAGAGCCTCAGTTGCAGGATTAATGCCATCTGACTAACATCTCATGCTGCCCCAACAGCAGAAGAGGACAGGGTCTTGTAAAAAGTATAACAAATAAGTTGAAAGGAGAAGGGGGCAGTAAGGAAGGCAAGAAGTGAGGAAGATATCACAAGATGCTATAAATTATCTGTGGGCCCAGCATGGTGTTTCTGAATCATTAGAAAACACCTTTAATAAGGAATGTGGGTTGTCCCTGACTGCTGTTAACACATAAGGATTGTTATTTGGCTGATGGATGTTGCAGCAGAAGCAGGTCTTGAGGAGAGATTTGAAAGAGAAGATTCCCATCAGATCTTTTTCAAAGGGTACATTTTCTCCTTTAAATCAGTTGGAGTTCCCAGAGCTGAATCATTAATAAGCATCTTTCCTGATGAAGTTCAGAGCCCCACAGCATTGGGGGCAGGATGAAACTAAAGCTTGAGAGATTTGCCGTACACTCAGACACACAAGGACTCGCTCTTCCAGAAGCTGCCTCATGTTTTCTGGAGAGCTGTTGTGTGTAAATGAGACGTGGCTGTGCAATATGACTTCCCTGCTCAGCACGTACTGGGAATGTTTTTCAGGATTACATGGGTCAGGCTGCAGTCGGGGGAGCAACCTGAGGAGGTCGGTGCTGCCAGTCCTGGCAAGTGTGGGACTGAGGACGTGCAAGTCCTGCAGCAGCTCGCCAAGCCCCGATCTGGGGCAATGCTCTTGAATTACTTTAAGAGGGAAACCACTGTGTTGCTAAGCCTGATTTCTCAGCTCTGTAAAAACCCCTTTTGGAGTACACGTATGCTGCACAGAACCAAATGACATTGTTCTTACTGGACTATATCTCACGAACAAAAGTTAATTTAGTTCAATCTTCAACTTTAAGGTCAAGGCAGTAAATTTTAGTTAGAGATGGATGGAACAGGTAGGAGTTGTTTGTTTGTTTTAAAAAGGGTTTGTGTTTTCATCTCATTTACAGGATCTCATCTGTACAGCTTTAGGGATTAGAGTCTCAAAGGTAAATATCTATGTAGCTTCTGCTGAGTCCAGTTCAAGGCAGGTGCATGCCTATCATTGAGGACCCAGGTACAAGTACCGCATTTCTGTGGGCAAAGCCAGGAGATCTGCTTGGGCTCACGTCCCACCTTTTATACCTTCACCTATCTCTGCTCAGGCTGCTGAAGGAAGGATTTATGGATGCTTTTTTTTTGCCACCACAGCAATCTCACAGTGGAAGTGGGGGACTTTTCTTACATTCCCCCTCTGGGAGAGGAGAGGCTGAATTCAACATTTCTGTCTGAGTGGAAATGGGGCTCTGGCATTTGGACGTGGCTTACCAGGACTCACTGTGGAAGAGAGTTACTCCTCTGCTGCAAAATGTTGATCAGGCCAGTCTGGATTTGTGCCTCAAAATTCAACCTGCTGAAAACTTAATGTGATACAGAATTTAGCACTAGTTTGGATCATTTCTAACTAGGGTAGTACTCTGATTTACACGTTATTCAAACACCCAGCTAGATGAGATTGAGCTTAATTGTTAAAGAGATAATGTAATGTTATGGATATAACCTAATTTCATGCAGGCCAGCAGTCGGACACTAACACAAGCTAGATTTGAGGCAGTCACTTACCAGTCCTCCACAACCTTCCCCTCTGCTCTGCGTCAAGTGCAGCAGACACGGGGAAGCACAGTGCAGTAGCCAAAGAGAAACTCTGGAGCACTGCAGCCCAGGGAGGCAGCACTTCTACCCACACTGGGTAGCGGTGGTAGCATTCAAACACATCCACACCCTGTATAGAAAGTCCATTACCCCAAATGAATGCATGTTCCTAAAAACTGTGCATGGAATATCTCAAAGACAGAAAGATGTTATCTGAATAGCAAATGTCCCTGCCTCTTTTAATTTTTTTTTGCTGGGTGAGCTTCAGAAGTTTTCTGAGAATCATTCAGACGAAAATTGTACCAGCAGATGAGTCACAGAAGAGCTCGGGGATAAGCAGCACCTATTGTGCCTGCGACTGCTTTCTTTGCTCTCAGCAAATGTGATTCGGACCAATTCTGGGGTGCACGTGGCAGAGTTTTGCTTTTGGGCTCTCAGAAAGCAGACTCCTGCTGTCATTTCCAAGGAACTGGTTTGCTCACAGCAGTGGGTTTTTTCCATTAGATGTAGGGCTTTTCCTCTTTTCCAGCTCTCAGGTGTGGAGCAAGAGGTTCTCTTGCTGTTTTCAGGCAATCCCCTCTCATAGGTGTGGCGGTGTGCTCCCCCCCTCGTCTCTGACTCCCCCTCCTTTGACCTCTTTCCAGTGATAACCACCTGTGGCCGTGGTGATAGATGCATCTGGTTTGTGTCTGGTCCTGAAGGATGCACCCACTGAATGTGGGGGGAGACAGATAACAACACAATAGCCAAGGGCTGTTGTGGAATGTGCCCACCTAAGCACAGTGGTCAGTATGCAAATATGACTATGAGCCAATTATCTTACCCCCATAAATAGTGAGCAGCCCAAGAGCCCTTGGAGCTCTCCTGCACGGCAGCGGGCTGCATGCCAGGATCTCCCCTTGAGCAGGGACGCCTCTCAAGGTTACTCCTCGAGGTTGAGAGATTCCTTACCACGACAGATTCTCGGTAAGTGACTAACAGCATGCTAACTTGGAAATCTTAGCTAAGTGACATAAAGGATTAATTGCGCATATATAATCCTTTAGACATAAACCGTTGACCAAGTCTGGGACTAGGATTGGATTCAGCCGCACCTAGACTCCTCTCTGAGGGAGTTTAGAAAGCAAGGGGATCTCTTCTGAACCTCATGACTCAATGGGAGGGTCCCCCTGACAGTCTTGTCTGACCCTGTCCTCTGTGCAGTAAATAACAAAGTGTACCTTGCCATCGAATCTCAAACTATTGTTGCAGTTACCACTGAACTTTGTTAACTCACTGTTTTACACCAATAAACCACATTATTTTTGCCTCCCCCTCACTCCATCTGCGACAATAGGCACGCTACTTCTGCTCTGCAATTTTTAGGAAAGTAAATGATTTCCCTTCCTCACCTCTTTCTCTGACATGCAAGTCATTCCCCATCCCACAAATAAATCAAAAGCAGCGTGAGTTGGAAGATGCCAGGTGTGAACAACAGGAAAAACAAACAAATAATCCCTACAACCCCTCCCAAATCTCCTTGATTTTGAGCTTAGTTCTGTCCTTGGGAAATTCTCTGACCCACGTTGGCTTTCATATAGTGAGATGTGTGAGCTGTGTTTTCTGGATGGTAACAGATTTGCAGGCTCTTTGTAGCACTGAAGTCAAATCAGAAGAAAGGCGAGGTGACGGAGGCTGTGACAACCATGGCCCGACAGGGTCCTGAGCTCCTTATCTCATCAGCCAGCTCACCTTCCCCATCGCCCTTTCCCACTGCAACTTTTGTCTTCTCAGAATTCACTTCCCTTTTTCCATACCTGTATCTAATTTCTACCGAATATCTATCTGTCTGTCTATCCATCCATCCATCCATCCATCTATCCATGGTTCTCTCTCTGAGTCCCTTCTTAATAATTTCA
>NW_009260763.1:2011663-2033256 GCF_000687185.1 Egretta garzetta
GCCCCGTCACCCCCCCGTCACCCTCTCCATTTAACCAACCCTGCAAATAACAGGTGTGTCCAACTTTTGCTTCAAGGACAGGTTTTTGTTTTAGCCTGTTTTTTTTTGAGCAAACGAGAATTAGGAAAACTTGCTGCATTCATCTGTCTGGCTGTTGGTCAGTTGTCCACAGTCCCGCCAACACTGGCCCGAAACTTTTGGACGTGAGCTGATTTCATGCAAGGTTGTCAGAAAGATATAAGAAAAATAATAAACCCCTACAAGCTTTGTGAAATTAGTCAGTCAGGTAGAGGAGGCAGAAGGTTCATGCCCCATCGGGGAGAAGCTGGTGTGGAGTCATGTTGCTTAGACATCAGAGAGTCCAGAGGAGAGCACAGTCGTGAGATACAGATCTGCAGGAAACCAAGTTTTATCATCTCTGCTGCTCATAGAGCTAGGCATTTAATTTCTCTCTCCTGAGAGAAACATTGAACTGTTCTTCTTTACTCCCAGAGTGTCATTGCTGTGTTTGACCCTTTTATTTATTTATTTGTTATATTGCACTGTCAGTTACGATTAATTTAGGTTTTGTTGATGCTGCTCATTGTATAGAAGACTTCTGACTATGACCTCTACAATGTGGAGTCTGTCACCTGAGATTTCTTCGCTGTCTATTTTTATGTCTGTTCATGTATCAGAGAGGAAATAACAGCTGTGGTCCTAAGTGGGAAAGTAACTACTAATGGATTAGGTCGTATCAAATCGATCGTGAGACTGAGATAACCAGCCATAACAGGGCTGAGATTCCCAACTGTAACCACAATAAACCTTCTGAAATTTATTGTTGGTAGAATTGAATGTCATAACCCAGAGAAGAAGGTAACAGTTAGATAGACTCTGATGGACTATGGAATAATAGTCCCATTCTTTTTTACTTTTTTCCTCTCTCGGCTAAGAAACAAGCCTTTAACATCACATCTTTTTCAAGACATATTTGAAGACAAAAATAAGTGATTTTGTTGAATAATGTCTATTTCCACTCAGAGCTGTATCAAAAGAGATCAAGTAGATATCTTCTTTCTGGAAAACCCAGATTAAGATCTACTGGCTGTCAGTGTCCTTCCAAATGGCAGAACTTGTTAAAGAGTAAGACTTGTTTTATTCCTTTATAAATAAGTGAAGCAAACTATGAATTTACGTGCTTCCTTTAATAAAGTCCCTAACTTGTGCTTTGGAAAAAGGTGGCAGTAAAGCTGTACTATACCAGAGTTATGGGGACACATCTCTCTGGTTCTCACTGGGCAAACTTTCAGCCCGCCTGATCTCAGATTTAGTAGGACCAATAACATTTACTATCTACAATTTTCATAAAGTTTTGTGGCTTTAAAATGCTACAGTAATTACTTTCTTCTGTCTCAAGATATTAATGGTAAGCTGGCAATACATTGCCTGTGGAAATGATTCAGCAAGAGGAGCATGGTGACTCCTCCTGCACAGCAACTTACTAATGAGCTGAGTTTATCTTTGACTCAGATATAGGTATACTACTCTCATGTAGAATTTTTGTAGCCAAGCTTCTTTAGCAAACCTGAAGAGATCAAAATCTCTGCACCTGGGTTGGGGCAACCCCCAGTATCAATACAGGCTGGGGCATGAAAGGATCGAGAGCGGCCCTGCCGAGAGGGACTTGGGGGTACTGATGGACAAAAAGCTGGACATGAGCCGGCAATGTGCGCTGGCAGCCCAGAAGGCCAACCATACCCTGGGCTGCATCAAGAGAAGCGTGGCCAGCAGGTCGAGGGAGGTGATTCTGCCCCTCTGCTCCGCTCTGGTGAGACCTCACCTGGAGCCCTGCGTCCAGCTCAGGAGCCCTCAGCACGAGAAGGACATGGACCTGTTGGAGCGAGTACAGAGGAGGGCTACTAAAATGATCTGAGGGCTGGAGCACCTCTCCTCTGAGGACAGGCTGAGAGAGTTGGGCTTGTTCAGCTTGGAGAAGAGAAGGCTGCGGGGAGACCTGATTGCGGCCTTTCAGTACTTAAAGGGGGCCTATAGGAAAGATGGGGTCAGCTGTGACAGGACAAGGGGTAATGGTTTTAAACGAAAACAGGGTAGGTTTAGACTGGATATAAGGAAGAAATTCTTTACAATGAGGGTGGTGAAACACTGGAACAGGTTGCCCAGAGAGGTAGTGGAGGCCCCATCCCTGGAAACATTCAAGGCCAGGTTGGACGGGGCTCTGAGCAACCTGATCTAGTTAGCGGTGTCCCTGCTCACTGCAGGGGGGTTGGACTAGATGGCCTCTAGGGGTCCCTTCCAACCCAAAACATTCTATGATTCTATGATAAAATAGAGGTAGGAAACAGGCAGTTTGTTAATGGAAGAAAAGGTAAATAACATGGTCAAAGCTGATTAGAAAAATCAGGTGCAATAGGTGAATAATTAGGTGAAATTTTAAAATTTTATTTATTTGTTGAAAACCCAATGCAAAATTAAAATCTCAAAAGCGTTTGTGATTAAAAATCTTTAGAGTACACGCTCAGGTGAAAGTATATGGTGTTTTTGCTTAAATTTCAAAACAGAACACTTTGAATTCACAAATTGTAAATTTATTCTTCCAATAAACATACAACAATTTAAAACCTTGTATTTCTTTTTTTTTTTTTTTTTTTTTTTTTAAAATGAAGAAATCTATCAGGGATAAATCTTTTCTATAAAAATTTTTAGCCAGTCAAGATCTGCCACTGGGTAGGCGGGAACCATTAATTGAAAAATTTCTCACCTGCTCCACAAAGAAGCCTTAGATGGCTTTGATTGCAATTAAGAAGAGCATTCTCTGAAATGAGAGAGTTGTGCTCTCTGCTCCTCCTTTCATCTTGATCAGGATGGTTACTGCACGCTCAGAGCTTCAAACAGCCACTGTTGTCAGTTTTAAGAAAATACGACCAAATTAACTGCATGATTTATCAAGTTGTTATAAAAATTTCAATACCAAATTTTTGAAGAACGCTTTGACATGTTAAACTATTTGCTGACAAGGTAATCAAAAGTTACGGATTACTCAGAACTCTGTATGGCCGGACACGTTTCCCTCTGAGGTAACCCTTGACAGTTTCATTATCAACTGATGATTGCCCGCTCTTCTGCAATATATCCATCTATTTATTGGTTATTTCACATTGTCCTGAGCCAACCCCCCTCTGCCCTAGCGCTGCCCAAAGGTGGAATGAAAAGGCAGCCACACTCTTTGTTTGTTTTGCTTGAGGGAAAAAAAAAAAGAAATTATCTGTAGAAGAAGAGGGACGGGATCAAGCAATACTGTAATGGTCGCAGTCAAAGTGGAACCACTGAATGTGTCATTTTGTCAGTGTGCACTGTCTGAAATTTGTCTAGCTCTGGACTTAAAATAAATCCACCAGCAAAATACCGTTTTTTACCTTAAAACCTTTTCTGGTTGTCAGTAGCCCGCAGGCCATTTTTGATCTCAACTTTAGCAATCAAATCAAGCTGATATAAGAGTTTACCAACTATTGTGTATGCTTACTATAGCTATTGTTTATTCAGAAGGTTACCTCTGCTCAGTGATTGTGGGAGAAATATAAATGTATTTAAATCTGTATAACCACTATGTTGATGTATTACTTGATACCACCTATATATGTATTAACACCTTTATATTGATATAACTGTGCCTGCCTGAGCAGGCTGCAGTAATTTAGTTAAATCAGTTTTGCTATCAAGGCAGCTAAGTGAAAGGGGGAAAGTAAATGCTAGATACAGAGAAGGGCAGATAATTTCTGTCACTACTTTGAAACCTGCTGGCTTTTCCAATCAACAGCAGATTTCTGTGAACAGAATAGGCGTTCTTACAAAAACCGCCGTAAATGAAATGTCATTTTTATTGATAATGATGCTATTTGCTCTAGAGAACTCTTTACTGTTACAAGAGCTGGTTCAGAACTTGCCAGACCTGTCTCCATCAGCCTTATATTTCTCTGCAGCAAAGGCATTAACTGAGTCCTATAAAGTTAATATTTAAGGATCTTGGGGATCATTCCTTCAAATTTTTGCATGAGCTTTTATCAGTAGCAGTGTTCTTTGTCAAGATGTACTTGCAGTGCAAGGCAGGGATGATTTTCCCATTGGAAACAAGGAATCCTTAAATTCTTTTTTATTCTGCCCTTGATAAAACACAATATTGTCTAGGCTTTGTGTAGGCTACATTTTCACCCCCTGGGAGCTCCCAGACCTGCGAAAAAGAAAAAGTATGACACTAATTGAGTTTTCTTGTTTCCTTTCAAGTTTCAGCATCGTGACTCTGCTTGGGCATCTGGACGTGACTGTTTGTTCTCACTCCTGCCAGGGGACCGAGTCCCACACGCCATTCCTCCTTTCACCCCCACCCGCTTCCTCTTTGCCTCCCTCCCAGAAGTTGCTTTTCTTGGGACATGGGAAAGCCATCAGCACGTCCTTCCCCTCTGAGGGCTGTTTGCCGTCTGTCTTTGCTCTCAGAGGTGGATGACATCTGCTTTCTTTCACGGGCTGGATCAGGCAGAACTGCCAGCTGAGTCCTTTGCATCACCCAGAACGGCAGGAGGAGATATGTCCCCATGCTGGGTAGGTGACACACACGCATGGCTGTGGAGATGAAAGGACTGGTGGGAGGTGGTAGACGATGGAGCGGCTGGGGCAGAGCCAAGGGCCACCCGCAACCAGCCTGCTCGGCTGAGTTGGGGCATCGAAAGGTTGTAAAATCTCGCACCACCAAACGCTGGCAGAGAAGGGGAAAGGCATTCAGCTGGCATGGCTGTTCTCTGCCCGGGAGAAAAGAGTATAAATTACAGTTATGCTTTAAGAATGACTTATTGTTACCCTGTTTATCTGCCTGTTAGAGGCATTTTGTTTTTCCGCCTTTAATAAAAATATTCCTTGTTAAGCCATTTGTCTCCGCTTTGCCAGTGGGGACAGTTTGTTCACTAAGTCATTTGCACTGCTCCTTGCATCAGGATAATTTTCCCTGGTTTCTGGGTGAGGACTTGAATGGTGCTCTAGCTGTGAGTTCCCCTTAAATGTGAACCCACCTATTACTGTTTCCACTCAGGTCCTGGTAAAGGGTTACAAAATGGCTCATACCAACCACAGTCTGGCCTCCGGTGTTTATCCAGTACTCGTTTAAGAGGCGATGGCTACTACTGACTGCCAGACTCGCCCAGATTCAAAGTGACAACTGGAAGGAGAAAGACTCTGTATCCTGCTACCAAACTGAGGATGCCAGTCTGTGCCGAGGGAAGGGGTTTGGGAGACAACCAGACCAAACGTCTTGGAAGGTGAGCTTCCTCTTGTGCCTAGTCCTGCTTTACCTGAAGAAAGGCTTTCAGTGAAACAGCTGTGAAGAGTATGTTAATGCCCTTGCACAGTATGACAGAGATTTAAAACAGAGATTTTTTTTTTATTGAATAAACAGAAGGTTGTTGAATTTCTACTAGAGCTTCTAAACCTGCTTAGAATTTCAAAACCAGTTTTAGACTGAAGAAAATAAATCCAATGATGAAAAAAAATATTCAAATCCTCCCCCACTACCCCCAAAGAAAAAGAAAGAGGAAAAAAAAGTGTTATGTCACTTTAATATTAAAGTTAAAAGGCTTTGATGGTGAGGGGAACTTTGTAGAAGAGAAAGTGATGGGGGTGACAAATCTTTAAAGAAGGGAAAACGGAGTGCTATTTTAAAAATTCTTTTATTCTTTTCAGATTGTGGTATTTTACAGAGCCTTACAGATGACAAAGCAGCTGCTTCCCCTGTGCTTGACTGAATGCCTTCTCCACTCACCACTGGGTTGGGCTTTTTTTTCTTTTTGTGTCATGTTGATCTTCTCTTGTTGCGCTGCATCTAACATGCCGTTAGGTGCCTCTGGCTGCCAATAGCAAGGGTTCTGGTGGGTAAACAGGCCAGGCTCTTCCTGACATGACTTACAATATTATGGCCTGTGTCTACTCTTTGAAGATATTTTGAGAGGTAGAACCGCCTTATTATTATTGTTGTTTTTACTACTTGTACTGAAAGAGTTTCTAGGGACCCTTGTCCAGATCTGTTGCACAGATGCCGCACAAATGGATGTTAAAAGGCAACACCTGTCTCCCAGAGCCTGGCTTCAAACAGGTGAGACAGAAAATAGGCAATTGTTGTCCCCGATTTGCAGCAGGTACCTAAAGCTCTCCAGCGCTGCACAGAAAAAATTGAGCAAGCTCTGAATAGAAGTAATATGGGCAAAGGAGAATGATACTGCATCTATCCTAAAATAACCAGCTTCTCACAGCCTCTAAGGTCGAGTGTTAAAATAGTAATACAAGGTACCCAGAGTGGCTAACACCTGAAAACAGAGTTCATCAGTCATATTAGCCAGCGTGGTATGTCTCATTCATACTAAAGGTGTTGGTTACTGCCCCCAGTCACCCCAGAAAATCAAGGCAACTTCTGTAAACATGTGTTTTATTGTCCCCCCTAGGATCTGCCATTAAAATAGCAGTCTGTGTCTGTGATTTCTGCCAGGACATGGCAATGATACAGCCGCTGGCATGTGGATGATGTTGTCTATCATGCCAATCAGTACTGTGTGATGGGTTCTCATCTGCCTGTAATGGTCTGTTGTCTCTTTGCTAAGGCCATGGGTGGCTAAGGAAGCATTTCCAACCTGTAGAGCACTTCACACAGCAGAAACTTAGTAAATGTTGGGTTTCTGGGTCCTGGGGTAATACATCGTGGTGGGTTGACTGTGGCTGGATGCCTTTGGGCACCTATCACTCCCCCTACTAACCTGGACAGGGGAGGGAAAATATAATTAAAACCTTGTGGGTTGAGATAAGGATGGGGAGAGATCACTCACCGATTACCGTCACAGGCAAAACAGATTCTACTTGAGGAAAATGAATTTAATTTACTACCAATCAAATCAGAGTAGGGTAATGAGAAACAAAAACTCAAACGTAAAACACCTTCCCCCTACCCCTCTTCCCAGGCTCAGCTTCACTCCCAATTTCTCTACCTCATCCCCCCAAGCAGTGCAGGGGGACTGGGAATGGGGTTTGGGGTCAGTCCATCACGCGCTGTCTCTGCTGCTCCTTCCTCCCCAGGGGGAGGACTCCTTACACTCTGCCCCTGCTCCAGCCTGGGTTCCTTCCCACGGCAGACAGTCCTCCATGCACTGCTCCAGCGTGAGTCCTTCCCATGGGATGCAGTCCCTCAGGCACAGACTGCTCCAGTGTGGGTCCCCACAGGGTCACCAGCCCTGCCACCAAACCTGCTCCAGCCTGGGCTCTTCTCCCCATGGGGCCACAGGCCCTGCCAGGGGCCTGCTCCAGCGCAGGCTTCCCATGGGGTCTCAGCCTCCTTCGGGCACCCCCCTGCTCCAGCGTGGGGTCCCAGTGCCTGGAGCCCCTCCTGCCCTCCTGCTGCACTGGCCTGGGGGGCTGCAGGGCTGCTCCTCTCACATAATCTCAGTCCTCTCTCTCTGGATGCAGTTGCACAGCAACTTTTTCCCCTTCTTAAATACATTATCCCAGAAGTGCTACCACTGTTGCTGATGGGCTCGGCCTTGGCCAGGGGCAGGTCCCTTTTGGAGCCGGCTGGAACTGGCTCTGTCAGACATAGGGGCAGCTTCTGGCAGCTTCTCACAGAAGCCACCCACCCCTGTAGCTTAGACCCCCTCACTACAAAAACCTTGCCATGCTAACCCAATACATACATATATTAACAAATAATAATAATAATAAGCAACAAGAAATCTTTCTCCAACTGCATGTCTATGCTTGCACGCTCAAATACCCTCTCCCTGCCCCCCACTTTCTGCCACCCCCAAACACACTCAACACAGCTTGCCATATGTGGGAGCAATTTGAAGGTGTTGATATTAAGGATGCCTGTCTTGAATAATTGAAAATAATTAGTGTAATACTTGACTCATTGAGTTTCTGGGGGCAAACAGTAACCTGTAAAGTTTTATGTCTTTTTGTGGTTCCCATTTACATTAAAGACCCAGACTGGATCTGGTGTGGTGCTGGAGCTGCTGTATGTTGCTGATAGCGGAAGGATTGCAGAGACCAGCGTGACTTTTCCCTTTCCTTCAGGGGATAGGCAGTTACTGCCTGACAGCTCAGAGGCTAAATCTTCAGAGTGCTGCCTCGGGTTGCAACACATTAATCTGGACAATTAGCCTTTCTGTCGCTGGGTTTGTGAGGGCGTTGAGGGTATGCTACTGAGTAGGACTTGAGGGTTCACAAGTCTTCCCCCGAGGTTTTTAATTTTTGTCTGCTGGGTGAGGTAAATTATTACCTCCATTTGATTACCAAGTGCTGTGCGAGTGTGTTTGTTTATATTTATGCTCCTGGGTGGTTACTGTCAACATAACTACTGCAGACTGCTCCGAGCTTTGAGTGGACCCAATCTGTCAAACTGGGAATCAAATATATTAAGCCCTCCTTCTCCCTGGGTAATTTTTTGAGAATGTGCCGCTGACAATGTTTGGAGCTAGGAGAAGTTTATGGCTGCGCATAGAGGAGTTTGATTTAGAGCTAAAGTGGCTGTGAGACATCAAAAAGAGAAGGGGGAAAAGTCTTGATGTTCCTCAGGGCTGCAACAGCATTGAAGGCTGCACAGGAGCATCCCAACCTCCTGTGAAATGGACAGCTGAGCCCGCTGCGCTGGCTCCTCAGATGTCTCATGCCTGATCAGTCCCAAGGCGGTATGGGGGCTGACTAGGTACTTCCTCCTATATCCTACCTACCCCAGGGTGGGCTGGTTTGGGGCCCAAGGTGGTCCCCTACACAGCTGTGAGTGTGGGAAACAGAGGAAATCTCAGTGTGGCACTGGATGGCTGTGATGAAGGAGGGAGTAATGTCCTTGGAGACCATACCGGAGAGATTCTGCTGGAGGTGCACGCTCAGGGAGTTGGAAATGAAGAGCAAGAGAAAGCAGAAAGAGAAGATCTTGTCTGACGGTGGATAGGTAAGATGCCTGCTCTCTTAGCTCAAACAGTCATCCACTCCTGGTTTTTGGAGAGTGTCAAGCTCTCACCTGAAGCCTGCAGGCTGATCCTCATTGCTGATGTCTCACCTTCCTCCACCCATGGTGAATCTGCTCTGCCTCTGCCGTGAAACCAAATTCTGCCCATGCGGGAGAGACTGCTTGGACTGAGGGCAGGCATAAGAGCTCCCACCTAAATGGGGTGGTGCTTAGCCAAAGCAGGAAAAAGAAAACACTAACAGAATGAAATGAAAGAGGAGATAGAAGATGAAAGTAATAAAAAATAGGTGGCAAGCTGTGATTAATATGGGAAAATAGGTAGCAAAAAGAGGAAAGCTAAAATATGAGTAATTAAAAAACACCACAGACAACAATTAGACCATGAAAGATGACCATAGCCAACACAGCCAATGTTAGTTTTGCCACAGGGAGAAAGAAGAAATGAAACAGATGACCTGCAAGTGCTGGTCTCTGAGTCCTGCTTTCTTTTAATTAAGGATTACATCTTATCTTCGTTTCTTCTAATGAGAACTGCAAAACCCAGTTGGGGATTTACCGACTGTTTTCCTTGATTTTTGTTTTTTTCTTGTCTTTTTTTCCTCCATGACATTGTGATAGTTATCTTTGGCTCTCCTTAAATGGGTAATTTGCAGGAAAATTATAATATATGCTTGTCTGAGGTACCAGTTAATTGAACACTGGGAAAATAATCAGTGACACTCTCCTGGAAGGCAGACTATGTGCCAAAGAAAGCAAAAGATACACTGGAGCGGGTGAGGACATATTCCAAATTAGAGACGAGTGTCAACAAGAGGTGATGCCTAGGACAATGGTGTTGCTTTTTAAAACTAGATGTGTAGTTCTCATCATTTGCTTTTAAAGTACCAAAATTCCTATGTCATCCTACAGGAAATATAGGTTTCAATTCTGCAAACATGGGAAAGCTATGAGGAGGTTACTGCACCAGGCAAAATTACATGTGCTTCTGTTGGTCTTCGCATAGATGGCCTGTATCATAGAATCATAGAATCATAGAATGTTTTGGATTGGAAGGGACCCCTAGAGGTCATCTAGTCCAACCCCGCTGCAGGAGCAGGGACACTGCTAACTAGATCAGGTTGCTCAGAGCCCCGTCCAACCTGGCCTTGAATGCTTCCAGGGATGGGGCCTCCACTACCTCTCTGGACAACCTGTTCCAGTGTTTCACCACCCTCATTGTAAAGAATTTCTTCCTTATATCCAGTCTAAACCTACCCTGGTTTAGTTTAAAACCATTACCCCTTGTCCTGTCACAGCTGGCCCTACTAAAAAGATTTTCCCCATCTTTCCTATAGGCCCCCTTTAGGTATTGAAAGGCCGCAATCAGGTCTCCCCGCAGCCTTCTCTTCTCCAGGCTGAACAAGCCCAACTCCCTTAGCCTGTCCTCATAGGAGAGGTGCTCCAGCCCTCAGATCATTTTTTGTGGCCCTCCTCTGGACCTGCTCCAACAGTTCCATGTCCTTCTTGTGCTGAGGGCTCCTGAGCTGGACGCAGTACTCTAGGTGAGGTCTCACCAGAGCAGACTAGAGGGGCAGAATCACCTCCCTTGACCTGCTGACCACTCTTCTCTTGATGCAGCCCAGAGTACGGTTGGCTTTCTGGGCTGCCAGCGCACATTGCCAGCTCATGTCCAGCTTTTCGTCCATCAGCACCCTCAAGTCCCTCTTGTCAGGGCTGCTCTCAATCTTTTCTTCCCCCATCCTGTATTGATACTGGGGGTTACCCCGACCCAGGTGCAGGACCTTGCACTTGGCCTTGTTGAACCTCATGAGGTTCACACAGGCCCACTTCTCCAACTTGTCCAGGTCTCTCTGGATGACATCCCGTCCTTCTGGTGTGTCAACCGCACCACTCAGCTTGGTGTCATCTGTAAACTTGCTGAGGGTGCACTCGATCTCGCTGTCTAAGTCAGTGATGAAAACATTAAACAGCACCGGTCCCAGTATGGACCCCTGCGGGACATCTACAATGTCAGGCCAAGAGAAGGTATGATTAAAATTTTTTAGCGTAATATTGTCCATGAGGTCTCAATCAGGTCTGCATTGAGGTTCCATGCTACCAGATGCTGCATGAACATTGGAATATGCTGTCATATGGGTGGTCTCTCCTTAAATTATGCGTGAAAGAGTAACTCAGTACAATTGTACCCAAGAACAACGCATTGTACCTAAGCACTATACACCTTGCAAATGGGAAGAAAGCTCTGAGAATCAGCCTTTCTGTAAGGTAAATAATATCAGTTGTCTTCAAGACTGATTTGGAAATGTACTGAAACAAACTGATTATATTATTGTTCTGGGGAGATTCCCTGACAGCATCCGTGAAACACAATAAAAATTGTCATGGTTACAAAGCCATGTGTGAAAATCTCTTTGGACTGCCACAGGGATCCTATAGGTTTATCAAGGCTCCTGCTCTCTTTTACTTACTTATTTTTTTAAATTATTGACTTCAGAATTTAGTTTCTGTATATTAATGGCCACGTGGAATTGATCAATACATTATTATTATGTACAAGGACATACATAAATATGACTTTCTCCAGGGTTGGGAAAGATTTATGTATTTTCAGTCTCTGTTTCATCTTTCTGCTCTCTGCACAGTCCAATGGTATCATAAATAATGTTAAAACAATGCACTGACTCGCTTTTGTCCAGGCTTCTGATTAGTTAAATTATTAATAAATGCTTAGTGCAAGACTGGTTTCAGCTAACTTTAGCAGTCTGAAGTGCATACATTTATATCTGATCTGGCTTTTTAGGGCTCTCTATATTCAGTGAGTGTGGGAAAAACAATGCCAAGGAGTGATGCACATTTTGAGTTTTAGGTACATTCCTTAAATGAGATTAATTACGCCCTAAAACCCCTCATCTTTCTCCAGCTAGCTCCAATGCAGATGTCTTAATTTGGAGAGATGAATCTTACCCTTTGTTCAGTTTGTGCAATTTCTGTGTATACCTGGGATCATTCCTTAGGATGAAGTTTGGCCTGAGGTAGCTGAGGGCACTGTTCTCCTCTGGCTTGAGGTGCTGCAGAGAGTGGTTTCCCTTCATGAGCACCCACTGACTGCTAAAATAGCCTCTGTTTTTTATGAGTGTCCACGGTTGCTTTTTGTGAAGGCATCTAATTCTGTTCATGCTGTGTTAAATGCCCATCAGATTCAATCTTCCCCAAAAAGTGCCAGAAGAAAGCTTAATGTCGTGACTCTGGTTTCTCTCATGTGGGAAAAGGGTTCAGGAAGCTGAGCCCGTTCCTGCTCACAGGAGCCGGAGACGCTTCTCAGGGACCCAAAGGAAAGCGTTAGATAGCAAGGTGCCTCGTGATTGTAAATGAGTCCAGGGTTAAGCAAGACCTGGGAGGGGATTTTTTTTTTTTTTATAAATGATGATTTGGCTGGAGGTCTGTTAGTTCTGCCTCAGCCTCATACCAGTGGCCGAAGTCCTTTACTGGATGTAGCTGTCAGTAATATTTGCAACACAGGGATTTATAGACACATTTATTCCGGAGGAATCTAATCACTGCATTGCTTTTGCAAATGTAGCTGTATCAGAAGCAAACAGTGCATGAATTATATGTCTCGGCAGGATTGATCATCCCCTTAGGAGCTATCAGCAGCACCCAGAGAACAATTACATTCTCCTGCTCCCAATAATGAAGTACTATTTAGAAACAGAAAGTCATTATGTAAAACTTTGAGAAATGATACAATTACATTACATTACATGTACTTTTGTCATAGGCCTTGCTTATTACATAAAATTTAAATGTCTTCTGAGGGGGAATTCTGTAGTGCTGGTTTCCTGCTCTTGTGCTCCAAGGGACTTTGCCTTTCTGTTAAATGACGAGACCGAGCTGTTTAGGGTTGGAAGTAGAATACATTCTGAAAATTCAAAAAACTTGCTCATAAAAAGAAGTAGTGTCTGAAAACAAGCAGTTATCATATTAATTATCAGTTAATTTAATATTAAATAACCTGTTAATTTGCCAGTATCTATTTCATATTTTGGTTTATCTGGTTATCACAGCAAGATGTAACACAAAGAAGTGAACGTGGGCATCGTACTTCTAAGATTATTCATCCTATGCAGCCAGTCTGTTTGTTTACAGTCAGTCTGTAATTGTTTACAATTTTAAACTCAAGCCTTAAGTTTTCTTTTCTTTCTTTTGCATAATAGTTGGTCTTTGTTTTGCGCACTGGTTTCAACTGATGCGTGACCAAAGCTGTGTGATGGAGAGAAAAATGAGTTGTGTTGGTCTAGTTTGCGCAGTGTGCCGTGCAAAAGGTCCCAGGGCAGTGCTCTGGTGGGTGCCCAAAACGTGGGTCTGGGCCAGGTGCCGCCTTCTGCATGGAGACAACTGAGCAGCAGGCAGCACCAGAAATGGTCAGGGTAGAACTGCTCTTACACAATTGCTCCTGCTTTATCTATAGAAAGTGAGAATTGGGGAGACAAGCTGACAGGAAATTCTAACATGGCATTTCCAAAAAATCCAGTAACACTCCTAAATCTGAAGGACTTTTACCTGAGGCTTGAACTGCAGCAAACATGAGTTAGCACCTGAGCAATCTGGCATCGTCTGAGTGCATCTCATTGCTTTCACTAACAGTTCTCAATTAAACAAGCTTTTCCTTGAAAGGGACATGTTAGGCATATTTCATATCAACCCTTCTATACCTTAAAGGCCTTTTATTTAGGCAGGACTCTGCCACAGTGTGAAAACTGATCAATGCTGGTTCTTAAAGAAGTCCCCAAGACCCCATGGGAAATAGGGGGTTAATTGTATATAAACCAGTTGAAGAGGCTCTGTCCCATGGAAAGAAAAGTAAGAAACAGTTTTAACTGCATAAATGGTCTGTTGCTTAAAGGCAGTTGCTTTCCATGCTCCTATTTTTGTCTTGGCAATTGATTGTGGATGGTTTCAGCCATGTGTTGACATTAGTGGCTTGAACTAGGGCTGATTTTTTCCCTCCACGGTCTCCTAGTATTTTCTAATGGGCTGTGTTGCATGGTGCTTTTTAAAATCAATTTTGTGGCAGTCATGTTACGCTAACAGTGTGTTTGTATGTATTTGAATGCTGGGAGAGTGGGGCTCTGTAGGAAAACCTGGGAGAAGCCTGGTAGTCCAAGGAGAGCCAATGAGACCCAGTTAATCATTTACATGCTTAAGATTTTTTACTTAAGTCTTACGGCACAGAAGCACTGACGTAGACCCCACGGACCTTCCAGTGCTGTGGGCATTTAGCAGCCTCCTGAAGTAATTAATTATGATTTTGGTTTGACTGGAATGAAGACTCTTGAGATGTCATTAGTGTTCAGCTCATGTATCACACAAGACAAAATTGTATCTCCATTTAAACAATTTCATACTATGACTTTCTTTTCAGTATTGTTCTTTTTTTAACAGAAGCTTTCAAAAGCTTAAAAAAAAGATAATACCTTTTATTTGAATTTCATGGAAGCAGGTAGTTTTATAAGTACTGAGATATGAGGCTAGGAAACCTACTTTTTTTATGCCGGTCTTGCAAATGATGACATAAAAGGATCCTCTTCTTTCCAGGTGTTTTGGCATGGCACAGACTCACAGTAGGAGCTGACTTGTGAGCAGCAAGTGATGATGCTAGAGAGGCCAAGGAGGTGACTGCCCGTTGTTGTCCACTCCACCTTTTCCTTAGCAATTGCCACTGTGCTGTCATATAATTAATGAATGAGTTCCTCTATGCAGTCTCCAGCCTCCTGAGTTAGCTGATATTGGGTTTTCTCCTTACGGTGCATTTGTTCAGCACCTGAATGATGATGAAGCCACCTTTGCTGTGCCATCTGCTCCAGTTTGGGTGTCTGCTGTGCGGGACTGAGCCATGTGGATGCCAGGTAGATGTGTGCGAGGATGGCCCAGGTCTCTTCCTCTGTCTGCTGGGAAGGTTTTGGGGACCCCAGCTGTAGCAAGCTCCTCCATGATCAGGGATCAGACCTCCTCCTTCTCCAGGATCAAAGAGCTGTCTGGGATGTAGGAATCTCACTCCTGTGAAATACCCAAGCCTTTCCATGTGAAAATGGCTCAGAGCTAGGAAAGCATGAAGGTTTTTAGTACCAGTGGCCAAAAATACTTTGCAAGAACCCTCTGTGTAGGATCCCTAGTGCCAGCACTATCTCCTGTTGGTACTGGAGATCACTTTGAGCCTGTAACTAGCTAGCAAGAACCATCGCTGTGCAGTGCTTTGTATGTCTATCCAGTATGTTTTCTCTTTAAATATGCTTTGTTTACGGAACATGATCAAGTCCTGATGTAAATTGTAGTGGATAAGGAAGCCAAGTAGTAACCCTCTATCTGCGAGCTTCATCCCATGATGGGAATAAGTGCTATTATGGAGGAGCGACAGCTCTCAGTCGTTGTCTTCTCGCTTTGTCATCTTGCCTCTTTAATGTCCCAGAAACCATTTTCCAACATTTTAGTCACTAGTACTTCTGAGAGCTCTAAAAAAGTACTAAAATTTTAAATAGGTGGAAGCTCCCACAGATTGGTCCTGAAAACAGCGTGGTTGCATTTTGATGGTATTTCTCCTTTTTTCAATACATTCTCATGAATAAAATGCTTTATGCCCTGCTAGATTCTATCCAAGCTAATAAGTTGTTGCTGAAAGCATGGAATTGCAGAAGCCTGTCATTAGCATCTTGCATGAGCTGCATTTTGATGTGGCAGTCAAACTAAATTAAACTCGACCATGCACAGACACAAAGCAAGAGCTCAGCGACTGCCCTCTTCCTAGTCATCCCAGGTGGTGACGTTGTATGAAATCCAGTGTTGTAGAGCTACTGGGAGGTGGCAATCGTGCAGTGCCCCTGACCCTTGTGTAGTACCCCCCATCCAGTAGCTTCAGTTCAACCCTGTTTTCCATTTAGGTTCTAGAAGAAAGGCAGTAGTAAAACTTGTCAGAAACTATGTATGCTAAAAAGACCATTAGGTTAGGTTTTGACTTTTTTTTTTTTTGCAGGGATATGAACATGTAGCTAGTGATATAGGGAGCCAATTAAATATCGTCTTTTTATAAACTGAAATTTTCTGTGTCTCAGCAGGCGCTCCTGAAGCTTCCCTGTTGATTTTTAATGCAACCTTTTCTGAGATCCCTAGGCATGGAGATGAGAGCTTAATGCATACCCTTGTTTCTGAGATACTCGTTCTCTCTGTCCACATCTTTGTTCCTGAATTTCTGAGGGCCAGGATATATTAACAAATCCTCAGGTCCAACACAGCTGGTGAATATCCATGACACTTGGAGAAGCTCTGGATGCTGGACAGCCCTGAAACACAGGAAGCCGTTTCAGTCCCTCAGCTGCCAAGTGATGCCTGCTCTCCTCTGAGCCTGCTAAGAAGTGTGAGATTGTTTTGTTTTCTTTTATGTTTTCTGATAAAAAGTCTGTGTAGCTCCAGCTTCCCACTTATTTCTGGAAAGCTGTTCTGTATTTGAAAATTGCCAGCTTTTTTATGAGGAACAATAATTTTCACATTATGCAGTGGTCAGTTTTTCAGTTAAATCCTTCGCTCATGGAAACGAAGCATTACCTGATGATTGCCTTATTTTAGAAAGAAACAAAAAACCCACAAAAAGTTATTAGTTTTAGTGGTTGCAGTGAAAAACTCAAAGCCATGACTCAGATTTACTCCAAAGGCAAATTAGGATGTAGGGCAAAATAATACGGCATTTAGTTTTTTAAAGCCCAAATTCTAACACAACTTTAAAAAAAAAGGTTCATTGTCTTCTTTATAGTCTTGGGACAGTTGTAATTGGTAAAGCTGATGTTGAGAAGACAGTGCTACACAGAGCCACACATTCCCTGTGGATTTTGGTCTTCATTTTAACCCCCTCATGTGTTTATCCCTCCTAGGGAAGCTCACTGTGTCTGGTGTAGCCCTGTGGTTTCATTTCACATCGTTGTAGCTCCAGACTCAAGAAAAAGGAATTTACAGACTGAAAAGATTCCTGAGGTGAAGAGTGGGGATATCTGCTCTTGTAGAAAAGATTGAGAAAACTTGGATAGAAATAACATGGAAGATTTGATGGAATCTCCATCATGAAATGTTCTAAGCACAAGTTTGACAAACCCCTTTCAGGAAAGACATTGGGGCAGTGAAATTTTTGGGCAGGGGATGGACTAAATGTTGTCTTAAAATCTTTTTCAGTTCTCTCTTTCTTCATTTTCTGCTCTTGGACTTTGTGAATGAGTTGTGAGTGACCCTCTGAACCTGGTTTTTTCCCCCCTCTGAAGATAATGTTAGATCACAGACAATAATAAAATTTATATTACATCTATGTAATTACTTTTGTCTACTAATTTTGTAAGTCATTAAAGAAGTAACACTGGCTTTGATAATGAGCAGTTTTCCATAAAACCATCTTGATGGGCATTACTTCTGCTTCTGGTTTTAGATTGTTTAATACTTTCCTAAATAATCCCATCCTTTTTTTGAGCATCACGTTATTCCTGTACTTCCTGTTAGCCTTTGGGATGATGGTGTACAATTAGTGATTTTCCAGTCTTCTGGAAAGTCCTCCAGTGATCCAAATTATAACAAATTCATGTCCACAGACGGCTTCATGGGTGGTTCTCTAATATTTGTTTGGAAGCAACAGTCCAGGTCCAAGTAAACCTAATGAAATCTGCAGAAATCCTGGGTTTAACTCTGGAAAACCGAGATTGTATGCCTGTGAGATGGGGCTGTTTGTATGCACACAAATGGTCTGCCATGTTCAGAAGTATCTTAAACTCTGTGGTAACATAGGAACTTAAAGCTTCAGTGACTTGTGTGCTAATTTGCCAGTCCAACAGAAAAGGCAGCTTAAAAATTTATGTTTCCCATGGCATCTGTTTTACAAGAGTTAATGCTGATTCAAAAAATAGGAAATGAAAAGATTTCTGTTTTTTTTTTTATAGAAGTTATGGTCTTGAAATTTACGTGTGAGAATGCCAGAGAAATAGCTTTCATTTTCTGTATCGCTGAAGGGGACGGCAGTGGTGAAATAGCAGAGATCAGTTGTAACAGTTGTTTTGATTAAAATGGTATTTACCTTGCTGGTCTTTCATCCACCATCAATCTTGACTGGATTAAAAAAAATATCCAGTGGCAAGTATTCATTATTAAAGTGATTTTCGAAGTATGTTTAGCGAGATGAGAATCGTATGTGTACCATGCCTTCTTTGACAGTAAAAATGGTATGAGAATACACATAATTGTTAATTACTTTCCTTTTACGAGTGAGATGGTATTAAAGGGGAAAAAAGTAATTTTTTTCTGCCCTGTATGAAGACTCCGAGAAGTCCATTTCTCAAGAGGAATCATCACAGTATTGTAACAAAGGAGCTGTTTGGCAAAAAGAGTTTCAAGGTAGACCTAGTCACAATCTGCAAATCTTCAAATAGGTTTTCCTCGTCTGAGGGGCTGAAGTCAGATATCTTTTTATAGCCGTATTGATGCATTTTTATAAGTGGATGTATTTTATGCACTCCGAAAACCCACATACACCCAGTGAAGATGAAATTTGCTTGCTCAGCTCTTGTGAAAATCATGGAGAAATAAACCTTCTGTCCTGTGGGGATTGTGTAGCTAAACTAATAGTGCAACTGTGTAGGTATGAATTTGGATTAGAAAAGAAACTGTGCAAAAAATCTAGGATATTAATAAAAGGTAACATTATTTGAAAAGTTTTTCATGTTTATATTCTTATCTTTGTTTTAAATGGTGAAAAGACCTAAACAGGGAAAGATCTAAAAATGATGAGTTAAGAAGAGCAGACACCTGTTTGCAGCTGGTGCATAGAGAAGAATGGTGGCAAATATTGGATTTAGACATCACAAAGATAGCATCCCCTTCTGCTCCCAGCAGGAATTTTGTGATTGATCTCAGCACTAATAGGATCAAACAGAAAGACAAAAGGCATGTAGAAGTGGATGAAAGCAAAGGGGTAAAAGGACCAGACAGGCAAAATGCTGACTGCACTGATTAAAAAGGATGGCAGTCCTTAGAATTAGACCCTGCATTGAAAAATGCAACACCCCTGTTCAAAATGTATAAATTATTTGCAAAAGGATTGATATGCATAAGTGTTCTACCTGCCTCATGAATGTATTAATAAGTGGGTTATATAGATATGTATATGGCTATAGTTGCTTGGTATTCTGCATAAAATAATTGTTTATCAGTAGCCTTTCTAGCAAATAAAAAGAAAATTTGAATTATTTTGCAATAAAATAGGCCAGGCTATACCTAATCCAGCAAAATCTGTCCTAGGCTCAATGTGAAACAAGAAGTTCCACTCATGAGATGTTTTTTAATTTATCCTTTGGTCACACACAAGCACATCATTAACATTATTCAGCATTATGAGAGCAATAGTACCAACAATAAAAGATAATGCAATAGGATTTTTATTTAAATTCAGATTTTATTAATGTCCCTGCTGTAAACTTTTACCGGAGAGGAATAGAAATCAGGTGGAAGCAAGTGGAAATAAAGAAAATAATCTTTGTTCAGTCCACATCTTGAGAGAAGACGGAAGAAGGCTTCAGTGAAAGGCTTTTGAATAAGAAGTGACTTTGTTTGGGTATGATGCTTCCCAGTGTGGAAGGGAACCTGTAGGCAGACTTTTTTGTGTCTTGGATCTTAGAGGAAAACCCATGTGACAGGGAGCTGAAAGATGTGGCAGTCCTTACCAGGGAAAAATAAGTAAATAGTTGATCTATGGAGCCTGTCTCCCTCCATATCTCGATCTTGTCCACCCTCCTAAACGTCTGTTGCCAGCTTCAATTGTTTTCAGGCTCTTTTGCTAGCTGATGTAGAGACGGGCAGTGATTCATTCCATTTACTTTAGAAACTTACTTTGGGATGAGTATTAAGCTCTAAGACACTCAACTGTCCCCATGGAAGAGGGAGCTTCCTAGCTTAGACTAAATGTCAGCCTTAAACTTTCAGTCTGCTAAAGTTAGTGTTTCTCAATATAATTTAATGTTAGTCACTCTAGTGTTAATTTATGCTTCACTGCCACATTTCCTTCTTACAGCACAGCTCCAAGTATTGTGTCACTGCCTGGCTCCCTCATCCAAGCCTCTAAACATGGAAGAGGAAGAAGCCTTCACCACCCTAGGGCATAGAGCCACCAGATGCCACATTTGAATGGGGGCTGTTTCCAAGAGATTTGTTGTCTCATACTCACCACTTTCTCTAAAAGAATATTGGCTTAATATTTTTGTCAGAATTCTGGTAGCTGCCACCTATTTTGTCTTCATACAAGACAAAACATTGCTTTGAAATCTAGGGGGACAGGGTATGTATACATCATGATTTAATGAATGATCTACTTTGGGAACCGGAGCCAGAGTGGCAGCCCTAGTGCAGAATGGTGTGGACACTTGCAAGGCTGGATGCCTTGGTCTTGAGTAAAGAATAAGCTAAAGCAGGTCCAGGTGCCTCTCTGGTTTCTTTGGAACTGGTTTAGGTTTCTCTGTGCGGCACTGCATTGTGTCATGCAGATATATTGGTAGAGTTAATTAGTGCCCAATAAGCACACGTGCCCAGTGAAGAAAGGTTGGATAATTTTATGTAAAGAAGATTCTTAGAAGAGCTGAGGAGCTTGTGACAGAGAAACAGGTAGCTGGCTGAAAATCTGTATCTAAAAAGGCACAGCATGTGTTTGGAAAGGGATGTTCAAACTGCGTTACTTAATGAGGCATCATGAAATGATTATTTTTGAAAATATTTTGGCAAGATCTCCTGACGTGTAAAAGACAATTTGCAATTCCTATTGCTTTCACTCTAGCAATAGTTCTAAAGAAAATATTCTTGCTTAATTAATGAAGTTCAATTTCTTTGGAATTGCACTTTTTCTTGGGTGGCAAGAAAGATGAGGAACAGCATTGAAATAAATGGGTATAAATTACTAAACCAAAGAGTAGTTTTCTTCCTTATATTAGTGAAAAGAGTACTGTCTGTAGGCTGGCCACAGACCCAAGGAAAGCGTGTGTGAAGACTGACTGAAACTACTGGAGATGTTTACAACTACCAAACTTAGGAGCCATGCCTTGGTGAGAGATTTAGGAGGAGAGTCTCCCAAAGCTCCAGCTGTGGTTGGTGGAGAAATGAATCACAGAATCATAGAATGTTTTGGGTTGGAAGGGACCCCTACAGGTCATCTAGCCCAAACCCCTTGCAGTGAGCAGGGACACCGCTAACTAGATCAGGTTGCTCAGAGCCCCGTCCAACCTGGCCTTGAATGTTTCCAGGGATGGGGCCTCCACTACTTCTCTGGGCAACCTGTTCCAGTGTTTCACCACCCTCATTGTAAAGAATTTCTTCCTTATATCCAGTCTAAACCTACCCTGTTTTCGTTTAAAACCATTACCCCTTGTCCTGTCACAGCTGGCCCTACTAAAAAGATTTTCCTCATCTTTCCTATAGGCCCCCTTTAGGTACTGAAAGGCCGCAATCAGGTCTCCCCGCAGCCTTCTCTTCTCCAGGCTGAACAAGCCCAACTCTCTCAGCCTGTCCTCATAGGAGAGGTGCTCCAGCCCTC
>NW_009260763.1:2033956-2044125 GCF_000687185.1 Egretta garzetta
TTAGCATAGCTTCTAGGAGGATCTGTTCCATGATCTTCCCAGGCACAGAGGTGAGGCTGACAGGTCGGTAGTTCCCGGGGTCTTCTTTTCTACCCTTTTTGAAAATGGGCACAATGTTTCCCTTTTTCCAGTCCCCAGGGACTTCACCTGACTGCTATGACTTTTCAAATATCATGGAGAGTGTCTTGGCAACTACATCAACCAATTCTTTCAGGACTCTGGGACGCATCTCATCATGTCCCATGGACTTATGTGTGTTCAGGTTCCTCAGGTGGTCACGAACCTGATCTCTTACAGTGGGAGGGGTTGGGAGGGGTTTTACCCTCCTGGTCCCCCTCATGCAGTCCATCGACTTGGGAGGGGTGAAGTGATTGCCAGTGAAAACTGAGGCAATAAAGTTGTTGAGTACCTCAGCCTTCTCCTCGTCTACTGTTACCAGTTTGCTGGTCTTGCTCATCAGCAGGGGTACACTTTCCATAACCATCCTTTTCTGGCTGACATACCTGTAGAAGCCATGAGCATCCTCTGAAGGTAATTCAGAGCTGGAGCCTAATTTAAGTTCTCTGAATCACCATCCAGAAGTACCTGTAGAAGAATCTTAGCCTAAGCCTTACCTTGGATAGCCTTTAACTTCAGTGGGAAGCCCCAGGTTAGGAACTGTGGCTATTTCCCTTTTCCCCTTTATGTCAACATGCTTTCTCTATACATAATCTGTCTTCTAGATCTGTTGCTAATGAAGTGATCCTTGGCCCTGTAATTCATAATTCAGGCATTAAATTTGTTTTCTAAGCCTAAATCCAGATTTGCTGCTGAGAAAAAACTGTTGAAAAAGCTGATTTGAAGAACTCGGGAATCAGAGGGGAATGAGTTACTGGAACTGATTTCATGTACCTTTCAAGAGCTGCTGAATAAGAAACGATGTCAAAGCAGTAAGCTCAGTGTGGAGGGTCTCTCCTGCATCTTTTTCTTATATAATGACAGGGATGTGGAAGACAGGATCAGTCCTGTATGCCCCTGAGCCTGCTGCTTGTGCTGTTGCAAGCAGTACAGATGCTCCATTCGTACTGCTAAGCATAGGAATCGTTATGCAGCTGAGTAGGAAAGTGCAAGAAAACTGATTAACCAAACTCTTTTCTAGTTAGGCATCCAAAGGATAGAGTCCTCTATGTTTTAAAAGGATATTTACTTTTTACTTACATTAAGGGAATCTTACAGAAATTACATTTCTTTTCCATTATGCAGTGCAGAACTCCTCCCTGATGTGTCTATGTACTTGAGTCCTTTTAAAGCCTAAAATATGTATCTGATTGCTTTCATCTCCTTCCTTCACTTCTTCCCTCTCTGTATCTCTTCAAAATCCAGTAGACAGAATTTTGGAACTTGTATATTGTTCCTTGCATAGCCACATATTATGGATGTCAAAACTGTACGCACTCCATATTTTGTTTTAAAAGTATTACCAGCATGTTCTGAACAACATTTGGGTATTATTATACTGTAATGGTGTTTGCAAGTTTGGGTTAAAAGAGACTTCCAGAAGTTTCTGTGGTGCTGTCAAAACTGAAATACAAATGAACATTTAAACTATATTGAAGATGGAAGGTTATGGGCTATTGGGCATGATCTCTTTAGGGAAGTCCAAGCAATGGTAGGCTAGATGAGAGATGAAGTCCTCCTTTGAGAAGCCTAAATCTTCCTCAAAGTTACATTTTCTTCTAAATGGCACCTTTCAAGGACTGCCCAGGTGCTGGCCTCCAATAGGTTTGGAATTAATTTTGATTCAGGCTGCTTGTTGCTTATGTTTGTACAGGTCTCAAGGAGAAGGATGAGAAGCATCTTGAACAGAGCTTTTAATTTTTATTCTCTTTTCTCCTGTGTTGCTACTAAATTATTTATGCCATGTCCTTCTTCTCTCATGAGTTCTTAATTTTAAAAGAAACTTTCCTACTAGACATCAGTTTGTTTACTGTGAAACCTAGCATGTACTTCTCTGAGATAAAAGAGTGATCTAGGGATAGAGAGCTGAAATGCTCAGAAATGTTCATCATCATTAGATTTTACATCCACACTAACCTTCTGAAAACTTCTGTTCAACTGCTGCATAGCTTGGAGTTGTTGAAAAGTCTGACAGTTGATCAAGGGCAAATCTGCTTTACTCTGATCTCTTCTCTGCTCTACCAGCTTGTGAACAACATAGAGTCCTACCTCTGGCCAAAGCCCTGAAAACTCTGAGAAGACTCTCAAGAGAAGTCTTGCTCTTCCCTGCCTTTGAAGTGGGCTTGGGAAGCTGATCCCTTGGAAACATACCAGGATGGAGTGACAGTCACATCAAGGGATATGGGATATTGTGATCCAGGGGAATGGTCTAAGTTGGCCCATGAGGACTGGCCTGGGTGAGTGGTGTGAAGTTTGCTCATCAGTTAGAAGGAGGATATGAAGTACTGCAGATGTTCCCATCCAAGGTGTTCCCATCCCAGATGACCCCTGATTATAGGTCTGCCCATTTAATGGTGTCCGAGGAGGTGCAGCTACCCAGGGAGTTTGCAAGGCATGCTAATGGGGCAAACAGCCCACCACACATTTCTGGTACAGAGGGACATGTAGGAGGAACCCAGGATTGAGATGTTCTTCATAGCAGCTTAATAAGAGTCTGGCCAGGAGGTACTCAAACAAGCCTGCAACACATGCTAATTGATGCGGAATCAGAACACACAGTGTATTTCACCCATCAAAGGTAATTTTCTTCTGTGAGGGAATACATAGATTTCCTGTATTGCATGTTGGAAGGAAAGCTTGAAGGTAACCTGAGCTAAGCTATTATTTTCCCATCAGGTTCCCCCAGCCTTTTCAGCATCTTTGTCTTTTGTATTCATTTAGTGAAGGCGGCTGGTAAAACGTGTGTGTGTTTGCACGTGCACTGTCTTGGGAAACAAACTGCACCGTAACGTGAGGGCCAAGGCAAGCTGTGGCCTTGCTGAGCTGTCTGTTGTGCAGCTGAAGAATGGCTTGTTAATTGACTAAGGTTGTATTTAGCAACTCATTCACAAGAATTCAGAAACTATTTTTTTTCAGCTGGCATATTTGCTTCCTCCAATGTAGATTTCAGTTTGTCATCAATTTGCCTCCGATTTTTTCAGCATTCTTCTTGATTTTTTCAGACCAGCCAAAGCTGACAGCTGTTTTAAACAGGTGGGAAACCAACTTCATTACTTCTGTGCTGTCAGCACTGGAATCTATGTGTTTAAAAGTATATGCATGCATATATTTATTTATATACACACATATTTCTTTTCAAAGCCTGAAATTATAAGGCAGGAACTGCTCACTTAATATATCAAAGTGCTATGCACAACTATTGCGCTATATCATAAAAGCAATACACAGTAAATCACTTATATATTTACTTGTATATGACAAAATATTTAAAGCTGGAGTTCAACATACTTCAGTTTCAAACTAATTGAAAGTTATCATTTAAAACTGCAGAACCTGTGTTTTGCCTCCATAGTAAATCAGACTTTCAAGGTCCTGCAGTTTTGACTCGCATAGAGTCTTTCAGAACTTGCACACAGAAAGAAAAGCAAAAATAAGCAGAAATGTTCTGTAATAATGTTCCATTATCCTTCATAACACTTTTGTCTTCCCTCACACTTTAATGCTCTCTGGACTCCATGAGATGTTTCCAGACTCCAGCTTTGGTTCTTACCCTCTTTGCAAATAAATACTTCCACAGTGTGGACCAAACGGTAACTTCCCCTTCCACTGGCAAAGGAAGTGGCGAGCTCTGCTTCGAGCCCCTGCTGTGCCGTGACTGCTTCCTGGCATTCACCCTGCAGCAAGGAAGGAGGAGAGGGGTGCAAGAGACCCTATGGCTAAGCTCCCTTGCGTGTTGGCCAGTGACCAAGTGCTATGAAGAAGAGCTCTCTGCACCTCCCCAGGTCTCCATATTATGTCTTCTCTACCTGATGAATGGGTGGTGCTTTATCACCACCATTTTCATGTATTATTCAGCTGACTTGTTGCATTTTCTCTACTGATGACAGAGGGGTCACTCCCAGCATGAGACTCCATCCTATTCCAGCTTTTGGTCGGGTGCTACTGTCAAGCCCACAGCAACAGGTCAATTGAGTCCACCTACTGGTCTTGCTGCTGGAATGCCCAATATGATTAATTTATACTAAGCCTTTGAGTCTTTTGGCAAGCTTGTTTCAAGTGGCTTATTTTCAGCTCTGCTTTTCAAGCATGATCATTGTGTTCTGACAATGCATAATCGCCCCAAATATCTCCCCTTAACTTTACCTTCATCAAAAGCACCTGACACACCAGGTGATTAATTATTTATATGGCGATAGTCATGATCAGTTATGCTGCCTCTTTTGGATTGGAGGGATCAGTATTTGGAGACAATTCCCATCTAAGGGATAAAGGTCAGAGGAGGGAGTGAAGGTCTTCGCTGATGGGCTTCTGATAAAATATTTCGACTCGACTGGATTCAGGCATGTGCTCTGTGCTGCTGTGCTGGCTGACTTTCAAAGCTCTTGGAAAGTGTACCCATGCCTCTGAGTTTCTGTGCCAATTCTCTAGCTGTTCTGCAGGTCAGAAGGGTGAGTTTCAGATGTTCTGCTTGCCGTGTGCAGAGTTGTAATTCATAGTGTGGGCCAAGTTAATAACCTGATTAATTTATTTATACCTGGCCTTCAGCCACAGAGTGCCAAACAAGAATCCTGAAGCAAGTGTCAGCATTTGCTTATGAGACACAAGGCACAAACAGGTAGGGTTTTTTAACCTAAATTCAACATCAATATTGATGGGGGGGAATGCTTAATGCCTACATATATTTAATAATTAGTGTAGCACTACAGAAGCGGTCTCAAGTGAAAAGCCATCATTGCTTAACTAATTTCTCGAAAAATTAGATAGGAATAGAAATGTGTGTTGTGGGTTTTAATGCCTGGTTCTCCAGTTATGGTGAAATATGAAGAAATGAAAGCATCTTCAAAGATTTTGCACATCAAATGCTAGCTTAAATTTGCTTGAGAATGATTTTATTTTCCTTCAAGGATGATCCTTTGTTGCTCTTAGGCTTCTTATTACTACTGTGACTTTCAGTAATGTGTCCTTTAAGACCCGTAAAAAAAAATAATTCTGCTCCCAAGAAAAACAGGGTCTAAAAATTCAAATTTTCAAAGTTTTTCACCCCCTTGAATTTACATATACATGCATATATGCATAGATACAACCCCCTAAATCCTTTTTGACATCCTTTTATTTTTCTTCTTGAATTTTTTTCCCTGTGCAACAAGTATTATAAAGACATTGGCTAGAAATACTTACTCAGTAGGTCTCAGGTTTAGCTCAAAGAAATCTAAACATTTTAGAGCCAAAAATACAAAAAGTGATTGCTTCTGTGAGCAACAGGCTGTGTATAAAGAGTAGCAAGAGGGTAATTCTTTTCTCTGTCATTGCCAAGCTCTCCAAACTTGGGCAGGTTTGGAGCCAGAGGGACTGGGTTATTGAGGCATGCTGAGCCACCACCTGTCTGCTGAGCCAAGTCTCTAAGCTCATTGAATTTGCAAAGTCAAGCATATTAGCCTAAATGACCACAGTCACAGTAAAAAGGATAAGAAGACAGGCTGCATTTCCAAACTTCAGCTTGCTGTTTGATTCAGGGCCACGGATGCTCAGAAACTCCTCAGAAACTTGTAAGCAGAATAGGTTCCTGTAAAGTGGCAACAGACAGATATTGCTAAAAGGCACTGTGCCCTATGTGCTTCCAGATCATAAAACACAGAAAAATATTGTAGAATGAGTAATTAAGACTTACAGAGCTGTTTTCAAGCTTTCCATTGTAAGTCTAAAGACAGGGATAAGGATCCTTCCCATCTTACTCTAAAGCACTGTCTATCATCAGGTACTGACTACAAAAGGAAAGACATCATTTTGCAGCTATACAGAAACTTAGAGCACCCACAACTTGAATATTGTGGGCAGTTTTTCTGTTTGTGTCTCAAAAAGAACAGAGTGGACTTTAAAAAAAGTACAGAGAAGGTAACTAAAATGATTAGGGGAATGAAGGAGCTGCAGACTAGCTGGGACTTCAGTTTGGAGAGGCTTTGGGGCATATGTCTGAATGTTACAAAATCATGGAGACAGTGGTTAAGGTGAATGCAGAAATGTTATTCTCCTTCAACACAAGAACTTGCGGAAATCACGGAAACTGGTGAGAAACTAGTTTAAAGCACATAAGAGAAATTCTGCCTTTATGTAGTGGGTAGTGACCTGGAACTCATTGCCATGGGAGTTAATGGAGGCAGAAGGTATCAGCAGCTTCAAAAAAGGACTAGGCAAAAAGGAATATGGCTACAGGTCCATGAACAGATACTAAAAGGAATGAGCAGGATTATCCTGTAATTGATGTTAGTGGAGAAGGAATATGAAGGGCCTACATTCCTCATTTCCTCATGTTCCTAGTTTCCTTCATGTTCCTCACAAAGGATTTTTTTAGTTAAGCAATGACAGCTTGCCACTTGAGATGCTTCTGTAGTGCTACACCAATTATTAAATACATGTATTTATATATGTATATAAAAATGAAGGCATCATCCTTCATAAATGTGTGCCTGGCAGGCTGCTCCTACTGCCTTTTCAGATCCAAATCCAGCTAACTCCTGTGGAAATTATTTCATCCTCATGGCTCTTTGATCAAGTTCAAATTTACTATTTTGTGGAAAGGCTGTTATGTCTTTCCTTGGTTCTGTTTTTGCACAGCTGTAATTGTCCTCAGTTTGCTTGAGTTGGGCAGATGTCATGAGGTGGCAGTGACTTACACCCAGATGGAGCAATCCAAAGGGTCCTGGAGACCTGCTGCCAGGACTACTCAGGCTCAGGGCAGGTACAGCAACATGAGAACTATCCCAAAAATAGGGCCACATCCTCGCAGCTTGCAGTAGGACAGGTTAATTTTACTAGGTGGCAGTCGTGTGTGAGCGTGTAGTGGGAAAACCCAGTCTATTATCGGCATCTCCCCCAGTTTAAGTTGCTTTTTGGCTTGCATCATGCAACTGGAAGAAGAAAGTGGTCTGGGGAGTGGGGCCAGGAGCTGGGCAGGCAGCCACGGGCACCAGACATATCTGGATTCCAGGTGATGAGCTGGACTAGTTTCCAAAGCTCGGTTTTCTCTGTCTTCCTGGTGGGAGGACTTTATGAACACCTGAAGCTGCTCCTCCCCACGAGAGTTTATGGAGGGAGAAAGACTATTTCTGTTTGGCTTTTGTTTTCCCTTGGCTCAGATTTGTTATGCTCACAGGTGTTTTTTGAATAGGCTTAATAGAGACTTGCTGACAACCTGCGGAGCGCCAGAATCTCACCGAATTTGTGCAGTGCTGGAAGCACTGTGCAAGATGTCTAAAATCTGAATCCAGAGAACAAAACATGATTTTTCCCCCCTGCTGCCTTCTGGCTCTGGGGGACACATGCCAGCACAGCGTCCTTGCACATGGCACCCATGCACATCCTCATCCTGGGGATGAGGAAGGTCCATTTACAGCACAAGATGAAAGCCAATAGCAGGAGAAGCACTTAGGAACTGTGACAACTTATATAAGGATGATCTGCAGCCTCCGGGGAAATGAAACAGGATTTCACCCACTTGATCTCCTGTAATCACATAACATCTGTAATACAGTCTAGAAATGAAAGACAAATGACAGCTCCCATGTCGTGCCGCTCGTCTCATAGTGAAGGCAACACTGAGCAGCAACTGAAATTTGATGGACAGATTTCCCAGAAATAAGAGGATAGGAAACCAAACTAACAGCTTTTTTTTTTTTTTTTTTTTTTTTTTTAAAAAATTAGTTATATTGGATTAAGGCATGGCTGTGAGTACATTGTCACCTAAGCTCAGCTTTCTTTGGGGTAGTATGATTATTCTAAGGCTTGAGACTTGTATCATTCATACTAGCAGCGGGTTGAAATTAAGCAACTCATTGATGTGGCCAAGCAGAATGCGATAAATGATTTCAGGTTAACAGCTCATGGCTGTCTCTTCCTCGTATTCCCAAAGGGCTGGGAAAAAAACCTTATGAACCTTTCCACCGTATTTGTCAAAGATTATTTGTAAGTCTCCACTGGGCCTGAAATATTTGAAGAGTGCTTATAAGGTATTGTCAAAATGAAATGTACTGTTGCGTTTAATTCTGCAAATCACATGGCATTGTTTCTGATGCCCAGCTGGTTGATGTGTAAAATTAACTTGCAGCAAAAACACGAATGGCAAACTGCAGATATAGTAGGGGTTTTTTTAGCAATTTAGGCTGATATGAGCTTAGACTTTAGTTTTATATATTTTTTTAAATGTTCAGGTTAAGCTAAATCTAGAGGGACTCACACAAAATTAAAGTGCATTCATGCGATAAATGAATGTATACATATGGGGAAATTCAACATGTTTACCTAAGGCCTGACAGTAGTGACTGATACTTTGTAAACACCCCACAGAGAAGACCAGCAACAGCCATTTCACCAGTGCTCTTAAAAACATTGATTTGCTGACCCCTTATTTTCTACAAGCTTCCTCCCCACCTTTCTTCCCCTCCTCTGTTCTAAGGTGTCAAAGTCTTCTTTGAGATGATGCCTGGTGGATAGGTGCAGAGGGGACTGGTGCAGACTGAGGTGTACTGGGCTTGCTCGGCGTAGCTGCAGAGTGGGGCGGTGGCAGCACACCCGATGCCAGCAGGCTCTGAGGACTCCCTGCGCAGCATGGGGAGGAGGGATGCAGGTGGATGTGAGACTCCTGAGCCTGAAGACACAGAATCTGAAACAGCTTCAAGCCAAATGCTGAATGTGAAGACCTGGAACTAACCATGTGTCTCAACTCTTGGCACTCACCTCTTGGTACCCTGGGGAAGGAGCCATTCTACCACAGCAGCCACCGTTCTAGACAGCACAGTGATTTATTCCTTCCTCTCAGCAATGTGCTCTGTCCTACCTCTCTTCTCTTCATCCCATCAATTTGATGCAATAAGTCATGCGTGTGAAAAAGCCCTGAGCTAAGAGGGTTAATGACGAAGCCTGTGATAGAGTAATTGTGCACACCATATACATCCCAAACCTGGCAAACCTGCATATCCTGACTTGTATCTCCCAGTGGCCACTGATGTTGTTCTTGACAGGGCGCAGCGTCCTCCTGACATCATGCCTGACTGCCAGGAAACTACACCCTGTTTTGCAATAGTTTTGCCATCAGTGATTTGCATGACAGTCTCAGTCATACTCCATAATCTGTCAATGCACCATAATCTGTCAACCAAACCCACTGGACAACAGCAAATGCACAGCTTTGCCAGTCTAAACAGTGGCTTGTAATTTTTTCTGGAGTTGTAGTTGCTGGCTCTGATGCTGACAAACTTTTTCCCAAACTTTTCTCTCTTGACATAGGACATCCTGCACCAAAGGTGAGAGAAGGGCAAGGAATATGTTGATGGGCTGGGCAGTGTGCTGTGAGAAGTGTAGGCTGAAAGGCATCTCTGTTCAAATCTCTAGTGCTTGCAATCACTTTAGGTGGTGTTTTCAGAGGGAGGTTTTCAAAGGTGGGGTATTTTGGGCTCCTTTTCAAGGTATCTTCCTCTCCAATTTGTGCAGTTTATTTCTGCTATGGCTCCATCTCTTCCCCATCCATCTTCTGGAGCACAGGCCCAGAGCTTCTGCTCAGCTCTTCCAATAAATAGATTGATAAGTGGAACTGTGTTCGCTTGCCAATAAACTCTTCTTGGTAGTTCCAGAAAGTGCAGCAAGGGGTAATAGCCATAGATTGTGGTTCAGAAGTTCAGGTTGGACTGTAAGAAAAATGACTTCACCAGAAGCATAGTGAAGTGGCTTATAGGGGCTGTCAGATCTTTTCAAGAGGTGGCTGAACAAAGACATGGCACACCTGAACTTAGTGATGGCAGTGGTCCAGTTTCAAGCAGGAAGCTGGATTAAGTCATCTTCAAACAATCTTTCTGTGGTTTTGTGGTTGTCTAAGTTCTTAAATTGTCAGAATGGTCCTTTGAATGAGTTTGGCCTGGGGCATGTATCCATCTCCTGAACCATCCCTGGGCATCACTTGGGAATTAGCCTAACCCATTCCCAATAAGCAGTTTGGATGTTGTCACCTCATTTATAAGGGAAAG
>NW_009260763.1:2044135-2064899 GCF_000687185.1 Egretta garzetta
ATTTTATAGACATGGTAAGGAGGCATTCTGTACCAGTTGACCTCAGTGTCAGAGTGTCCAGAAAACATATAACTCCTTAAATTTCCTAGGATAGATGTGTCCTGTCAAGGAATGTAAAGTGGCAACCAGTGCAGATGTATTTCCCTCTTGATTGTGTCTCTGGTAAAGGCAATCACAGGGTGGCCATTTTGTTAGCTTTGACAGAGGGCTAACAAAATGTGCACTTATTTACTGGAGCACTAGGATCACTAGTTTATTACTTTAAAAGTTCTTTAAAAGATGAAAATGACAATCGTTTATCACTGCTGTCAAGACAATAATCTAGTTATGATCTTGCAGATAAGTTTCTGAGTATTCTGCAGCAAAATAAAATTTGTCACTGTCTTTCCCTGTAGAGATGTAGTGTGATGTTAAATTCAGTTAGGATACACAATAAGAGGGGGTGCTGTCACATTATAACCTGATTTCTAAGACCTGAAGTTTATTGTCTGAAATTCTTGGTGAGGGCTTTGCAATCAAATAAACATGAGACTCTGGCAGTCTTTGTTCATGGGTAGTCTAGTTCATGGGCTCCAGGCTACATGTGCCTGTAAGCAAGGTGGTAATTCAGGGCTTTTACTTAAGAATTTAGATATTGCTGTCATTTTACTTCTAGGAGAGGTCATAAGAATTCTTTTTCTGCATCAGACCAGGAGGAATTTAGTCCAATGTTTTGTCACAGGCTCTGGCTGGGCTCAGCCTCAGGGGGAGCTTGAGATTCTGGAAACCAGTGGACACAACGGTTTGTACCAGATGGTGGAGAAAAAAACCTGCAAATAGCCCTGCAGCAAGGGGTCTGGAGTGAGTGATCAGGCAAATTCACAATAACCATATTTAGGCCTTGTTTTTCTGGCCTTTACCAGTGGGTTTACACTGCATCCAAAAAGTCCCCTCTATCTTTGTTCACGTTCACCATTAGCAAACGCTGAATGCAGATGAGCTCTGTCTCTAGGGTGCTGTGCTCAGGCTAAGAGGAAGGAGAGCACAGTGCCTTTGGGCATCGCTGCCATGGGGAAGGGAGGGAGGCAGAACAAGCCTGGCCATGGGCAAAAGGTCATGCAAACAGGCTGGTGCTCAAAGCTATGGGTAAAGTCTGCAGACAGTCCTGCCTCAAATGATTCACAAATTACCGTTTGCGGCTGAAACGGGAAAAAGTGGGTGTTTGCACAAGCACAGGATTAGCCACCTCTTTCTCCTAACAGCCTTCCGAAGAAGAAACTTTTATTTCCTTTCCAGAACTGGTAAAGTCGGGGCAGTGGCAGTGGCACTTTCTCCAAAGGTGCACAGGGAGTTTGACTTAACCTGTCTCTTCTGCTGCCAGCCCTGTGCATAGCCCTGCCGAGCCTGCTGCCTCCCTCTTTGATTCCCATTTTCTTTGTCCCACCACATCCACTTGGAGAATGGTGAAAACTGGACATTGTGTCTTCTCTCCAAGTTCAATCCCTGTATATTCATTCCATTAGTGACAGATTTACTTTTGATTGTAATGCAGCATTTGGCTCATCAGGGCTTTTTTTTTTTTGAGATGTTTTAGTCTTTTTAAAATAAAAAAGGATTTTTTTGTAGTGGCACTTTGCAAAAGAAACATTTTCAAGTAACATATAATTATACTCTACAGTTGTCAAACAGAACAGTGGTTAAGTGGCTGTTCAATAACATGCAGCAGCAATGCTATATCAGGTACTAATGCTGCTTACCTTTTAGCCACAATGTAATTATTGGTATTTTAGGCAAAGTACTGCATTTACTCCCACGTGAAAGTGCTGCTGTAATGTGGGAAAGTATTCTTATATCATAATGCTTATCAAAGTCCATATGCATGTGAGTGAAAATAAACGTGTCAATCACCCTGGAAAGAAAATGGAGAATTGCTCATCCTTTCTAAAATCAGTAGTTTTAAAAAAAGTACAAGTGTGTTAGAGGCACCTGACTCGTGTGTGTTCTGAAAAAGTTCTGAAAACACATTGTCTTCCCCACTTTATAGAGTAATAGGAGGGCTATAAAAGAAGTTGATGCTTGAATGTAGAGGGCAGCAGAGCATAAGTGGCTGCTGGTATTCAGTTCAGCATGGTTTTCATAGCACCCTAAATTAAACATCCAAAATTTTAGAAGACTCTGTTTGAGCCTAGAAAAAAATGCACTGGAAGAGCTAAATTGTCTCATGAATTCTTGAGGTCAGGTGTGTTTTCTGTAGCGTTTTGAAACCTGGACGCACTGAGAAGGCTTAGCAAAGAAAGCTCTACATGTAAGTGTTTTGTGCATCATACGTATGTGTTTCTATAGGTATTAGCTCACTTCAGGGTTCATCAGGATGCGAGTGTGGGGATTTGGGGAGCACAGCACTCTCCTCACACACTGTGCATACTTGCACCCTGCTGACCTGTAATAGGCCAGACTGAATCCCACACCCTTTTCTACCTTATTACACAGGAGCAGAGATGCAAATGCACAGGCTAATGCGTTAGCAATTTAAAACGCTCAATGCTAGAAGTATAGGGAAAACATCATGAACACTTCTTAGAATTTCGAATGGTTGCTTATACAAAGTATTTCTTTACTGAGCATTTCACAGAATGACAGAATTTGAATGAAAGGGTGTTTGCAAAACAGTGTCTTTTCTATGTCTGAATACTTACATTCATGTGGAAAAAGTCGTAGCTCCAGAGGAACAAGAATGCTGGCTGGTTTTAGGTGGTTGCTATTTGTTCACTGTTGTTATGCTTGAATCTCTAAAAAGATCTGTCTGGGGAGAAGAAACAGAAGAAACATCATGTGAAACGCAGCCAGTCACATGCCAAACAGAGATTAGCTACCCCGTTTATAGATTAGGGGAAACAGACATTTCTTTATGTATTAAACTTCTTTTTCTCAAGAATAACTGAAACATTCTTACAAGACAGGATTGTTTGCAAAGAGGGTAATGGCTGAATGTCTCAGATTTATTCACAGCGAATCATTCAAAACAACCATACTTACTCAGATATTCTTTTTCTTATAAGAAAGAGCTGCTAATTGATGGAAAGGAAGGTTTAGTGTCCAAAACATGGAGCATAAGATGCTGGTTGGAAACATAGCTGAATTCTTTCATATGTACATAGCTGCAGTAAATGTGCAGAAGTTTTATTTGGCACATAAATCTTTCAGAGGTACGGCATCAGATGGCAGCTGCCTGCCTTGCTATCCTGTGTCCTGAAATGAATATATTATTTGTGAACCTCAATTATGACCTGGGTATTCCTAAAAAAATAGGTCCTTTTTCATAGCTTTAGTAAAATGTGGTGAATATTCCATACCAGAAGGTGAGCTGCTGACTTTCTGGATAGGTGCAAGCAAATCTTCTTTGGTGTTAATTCTTCTAACTCCAAACATTCGCTAAAATCAGCAGCTGACTAAACTAGAAAAAAAGTGCTTTCACTTACTGAGTCAGCTGGTAGCTGATGAAAGAACTATCTCTGGATGGGATGAGCAAACTATTTCTCCCAGGCTTCAGTTTGAATCGTTTGGTTGGGTATCACAAACCACGTAGCACCCACAGCCTCACACACATCCTGTCAAAGATGGAAGAATAAAAGATTTGAAAATCAGAGAGAATTAACAGAAATTTTTCTGACTGATTCTTCCTTCCCTTGAAGCTCACAAGGTAGTTGCTGAATGGGGTCCTGCAGCCTTGCGCTCAACATCAAGTAAGGGTGAATATCCCACCAGTTTTTCCACACCTACGACATATGCACAGCAAAACTCCCTGGTAAGAATCACCCGTAACTTCAGCTCAGCTTCCCTTTTCCCATGAGGAGTGTTTAAAACTTCCAAATTGCCTGGGGCTGTCTGGGAGCTCTTCTTGCGGAAGGAGGTCAGAGTCACTCCTAAACCCTTTGATATCAATTCCCTCTTCCTTCTCCCAACCCCTGGCACTCTGCTCATTTAATTACTTCATTCCTCAGCGAGGAAGAAGTGAGCATTTGGCACGAGAATGGCTAAGTGCTCCCAAAGTGCCATCAGTCAGCTCTGAGGCTGATGGACAAAGGAAGACCGAAGGCCTTGGGAACAGACCTTAGGGAATGTGGTCCTCATCTGAGGCTGGCTCAGCTCTGTAGAGACAGGAGCTGACACAGCAACGTGAGGACTGTTGTCTCTGGCAGAGTTGTCCCTGAAGTATTAAGTGCAATCAAACATAAGTCAGCAGGGCTCTATAGTTCATTTCCCAGTGGTATTCTACTGAATCATGTCCTTAATTTTTTTATATGTTTCAGAAGCATGGTAATAAAGAGATATATCTGTGCAATGCCATCTTTCACTTCTTTGAATACAAACCCTCTAGGCAAATTCAGTAGCATCTGTCAAAAGTAAAATGTAAAGTAAAATCAAGCACTTTGGAAACAGAAAGATAAATCACTTAATCGCTAAGCGAGGCATAATTCTGAGTTTGGACTGATAGGTCCACATTCTTGGCACATCAGTTATTTCAATAGGTGATTCAAAGATGAAGAAGGCCATGACCTGAGGCTGTTTAAAAATCAATGGTGAAGCAGTTCAGCAAGCATGCTATTTTCTTCTTGTGCTTTCATATAATGAATGATTAATTAAAAAATATGTAGTAAAAAATTAATAATTTTAAACTATTCTCTCTTAATGATGGGTCTGTATTTTTTTTCTTCTCCTAAGGATTGTTTATCATCCTGACACGATTTTTGTTTGCTGAGGTTTGCAAATGATCTCCTTACATTTGTTCTAGTAAGAATTTTCAGTGTGATGAGATCTAAAACTTCCCCCATCAAATACAACGTTGAAACTCCCAGGTATTTCGGTAATCAGGGTTTTGGGGTTACTGTCAATGTGGTGACAATAGTCTCAAGTGCCTGGTGCTAATGTACATCCATGTCTGTAGATTCAGGACCTGGAGAAACATAAATGGCTATACCATAGACTTATCAAACCGAGAAAAACATGCATTATTTCTCTGCTAGGGTGGAACTGGAAGGAGTTACAGTAAAGCTGGCTAGTGCCTGAAATATATCCTTAGTGCCTAATGTTAATCTAAGTTGTAGTTGCATCTGTCCCATTTGAGGTGTGAAATTTGAACCACAATTTGACAGCAGAAGAATGTTCCTATTGACCTAAATAAGCCTTTTTTCTTTCCTGCAGACTCAAGGCCTCTCGCTGTAGTGATTTAACAAACATACTGGCTTAGCACAAACATTGTGGGGATGTCTGATGTCTTCACTGTGACTTCTTCCATGCACCAAATCTTGGTAAAGATCTTGGGCCTTATCGTTAAAACGCCCCTCAGAAGCTTGGACTTGAGCTGATTGGAAAGACTGTGTGAAAGATGAAATGTGGTTGGGAACATGTTAGTGTCTGTGGATGGGGCAGCTCCTTTGCTAGCTTTTTCCACATCCTCAGGTAAGGGCCATCATGTGCCCTACATGCACAGCTAATTATTGTATGAGGCACAGTTTTGCCTTCTGCCTGGAGCGAGGACAAACAAACACCAACCAGTGTGTTGCTTAATGCAGTAGCAGAAGGGACGTTGACATTCTGGGAATGAGTGAGCTGCAAGGATTTCTGCAGAAGAGGATGAGTGGCTGATCACTGCTCCCAAATCCCTCTGAGCTTTGTGCCTCCAGCTGCTGAGGTTATGATGATGAGGCTGGTCCATTAAGGAAGGTTTTCCGAAATGTCAGTCAGCTTCGTTTAACAAACAGAGCTTACTGGCAAGTCTCATGGCGTAATAGAATGGGAGGGGGCTGAATACGACCTGATTGAAAGGTTTTTGGTCTGAAAACTGGGGTAAACAACAGCAACACAGAGAGTATTATTGTGATTGGGAACTCGCTCAGCTCCAAACCATACAACCAACTTATTTGGCACTACTGTCTCAACAGAAAATGGCCAGGCTAGCTAGTGACAGCCCAGCTGGTGTTTGGAGTTCAGATGCCCCTAAGACTGATCCCAGAAGCAGCAGCCAAGAGATTCTGACCTATTTGAAAGTGCTAGCAAGCATTTAGGCTTGGCTGGCTTCTCACAGAGCTTGTTTCAGCTAGAGATGGACAGAGCTCATGGTTTTACTCTGCAGATTTTATGTACTGACATTGCCACTTTGCGTTCTGGGATTTTGGATGCAGGCCCAGAGATGAAGTTAGCTTTTTTTTTGCAACTTTTCAAGCAGTAGCTATTTCACCTTTGTGACTCTTCTTTCACCAAAAAAAGGAGTGAGATCTGCCAGCTGTTACTTTAGCACCAGCAGCACAGAGACCTGTTCCCATCGCTTGTCGCTCCATGCTGCAGGCTCTCTGGTGGGTGCTGCCTGGCCGGTTTTGTCCAGCTCACTTGAGATGTGCTAAAAGATGTGTGTTCACCCCTGCTGAGGGTTAAATACAGAAGTTTGATGGAAAGCAGAAAGAAAAAAACCAAACTCCCCATTTGTTCTCGTTTTTGCTTGGATGGAATAAGGAGAAAAAGGGGTAGGTAAAAACATGTATCGCAGAGGTGAGGAACAGCTTGTTGTCATTATTGACCTTCTGCTCTGCTCTAGTGCAAGTTTCCTTCCTGTTACTCACTGCTAGGGTGGAGAAACAAAATGCCAATTTTATTATGGCTAGGCAGAGGTCAGGCCAAAACCCATAACCCGATTGTGAGGTCTGGGCTGAGACTACACAGGGATCCCCATGCCTGCTCAAATTAATGCTTATACATCACTTTATAGACAGTAAGTACAGAGGGGGAAAGAGAAACCCACTGCTTGGCAAGACCCTCTCTGGGAAGTGTCAGAGCTCTACCCCAATGTTTGCTATCACCTAGGCAGAGCAGAGGGTGGAAGCTAAATTTGCCACAACTTGAGGGCTTTTGCTGTCGGGCCACTGATGTTGATAGGGAGGCAAATGCCCACTGCTGTTTTGCTACGAGTGGTCCTCACGTATGGTGCTGCGGCTGTCTGCAGCCTGGTGTGGGGTCAGCCTGCATACCTTGCCCTGAGCGACCTAAATGCTTGAAGCAGGTAGACGGTGTCAGGGCTTATGTCACCGTGGTCACCCTCTTCTTGGGAGGGTCAAAGCTCCGTGTTGCTGAAATCAGACTGGTTCTGGTCTGAGGTTCTCTCTGTATTCTCTGTACTACCTGCAGCCTGTATATCAGTGATCCTTTTTAGTTCACTGTGATTACTTCAGAGAAATTAATTCCTAATTAGAAAACTGACTAGTTGCCAAACTTAGCTTATAGTCACACACAGGTGCATACTTTTGGGGCTGGATTTTCTTTTTGTAAACACAGATAAAAACATGCTGAACTATTTTCCCCTCTTATTCATGCTAACAATGCGGTATTATTATTTTCTCTTTTATTCCCTGGCCATCCATTACATCTCTGTTGTTTGACAGTCCCAATAGACACAGTAAATAAAAATAGTAGGACCAATTTAAGCATAGGCAGAGAGGCAGCCATCTGTGGTAACAGGCTGTAAGTGGTGGTAAAATGGTGATGGCGAAGGAAAGCCAGCATCCTGCCGCTGACTTTGCCAGGTCTGGAGCCTTGGAGAATCAGGCTTGCTCTTGAAGGAGACATGAGGGCTAGGGAGGAAAAGGATTCTGCTAGGAAAAAGGAGTCCATACCCTAGATGAGATTTTTCAGCTGATGAGAGAAGAGGGATCTCTACACTTTACTTGTCTTACCCCCAAAATGCACTGAGCCCCTCCTCCAACCTGGACCTGCTCTGCCGCTCTGTTGTTCTGTCCCAATTAATTTTGCCCTGAGAAGCCATGGGCCAGCTTTGAGAAATAACAAGACCATCTAACTATATTCCTTGTTATGTTCTTTGATCTTAAATAAAAATACCTCAACATTAAGAGCTCAGTCCTGTTCATCCTGTGTCTGTGGTGAGAGGATCCTGGCATTCCTCTCAGGACTTGGTCTGCATCTCAGATGTCTGAGAGAGTATCTATTAAGAAAGAACAGGAGAAAGAAAATACAACTCACCACCACACTGTATTAACAAGCTATTAAAGACTGTATTTTCCTTGACTTTCATCAGTAGCATTAATGTGATGCAAGGATGACCTAATGGAAAGAAGATCAAATCCTATGGATTCTCAAAGTCATTGTGGACTTTGGCTTTGCTTGTGAAGAGTTACTCCTATCTATGGCTTCATAGTCATTTTTCTGGCGCCTGCAGTACAGGATGTATTTTAAATTTCTACCACAAATCCATAAAGAAAAATATTTACAGCGCCTGTGGTAGGTAATCATTTCAGATATTTATTAAAAAACAAAGCCCCATGCAATTCTTCTTCTTCTAAAATAAATAAATTTCAACCCTCTACTTTTTAAAGAGTAAGCAGCATCACAGAGAATTTTGGTGTTTAATATTCTATGTTCATAGTACTCTGAAATCAGCTAACATTTAAAAAAATGTCACTGCACAACCAAGCATCAATGCATGTTTTTAAGGCTGTTCAGGTTTTTGATGTGATAAATCAGTTTGATTTTGAGAGCTTTTTGTAGTGACAGGACCGTTTCCACAGAGTTTGGAGAGTTTGTTCCACCTTGGTGTTTAGCTGGAACTTCAGCTCAAAACATAAATTTACAAAGGTTTTTCTGGGTCTGGATGTTTTCAGAATGTTTTCAAAAAAGGATGGGGGCATCCACACGTTTATCTGAGAAAAACACAGCCGGTTGGAATCTCAGAAGAGATATGTACAGTTGTATTGTCTGGATAGTTTAAGAGATCTGAAATGTTGTATTTTCTGTGGGTTATTGTTGCACCTCTGATTACCAGCATGGAAACATTTTGTGAATTTTACCCATTGTGGCAGAAGCATCTGTGGAGTGACAGAACATGAAGACATTGTTGAGTTAGCTTGATAATTGCTATATATATTTTTATAGGCTTGGTATGGCTGCACTCTCGAGGAAATGGATCTAAAGGACAATTTTTATTGCTTAATGCATAGCTCCACTTTGAAAGAATGTAGGTAACAAGTTCCAGTACAGATTAATTTTACCTGGTCCAAACCTGGAGTTAGAGGACCTAAAACTATGCAAAATGGCTGGACTGGTAGAGAGGGGGGGAATGGTAGGTGCACAGGTCTGTTTGCACCCCAGTCCCTGTGCAGAAGATTGGTACTTGCCTGGAGATGCTATGAATAAACAGCATTTTGCTGTGTGGAAGAAGAATTGCCATTTTTGAACCCTGCCATCGTAACTGAGAGGACCATGTGTGGGTGCTGGGGTGATCATGGACCTGCTGTCATCGCATTGCCATTAGCATTGCCACCGTCAGGCAGTGCCAGTTTGGTTCTTACAACCTCAAGACTTCGCTTTCTCTGCTGGTCACTGAGCTTAGCATCACTACTGGATTATCACAGTGGAAATGTAATCACTGAAATTTCTTGGGACTGCATGGCTTACTGTATTTGGGACTACTGCATGGCTTACTGAGATGCTATTGCTAATCGTTTGTTTTGGCCTTGACGAGACAAATATTGCCACATTATCAATCAATCTCTGACTCTTGAGGGGAAAAAAAGCAAAACTTTGTCTTCTATAGGTAACTGGGTTTTCATTTCAAGAAAGACAACATTTTAAATTCTCATTTCATTAGCAACTTCTTCTCTTTCTAAATATCTGCTAACAGATTTAAAAAAAAACAAACATCAAAAACCACTGTCGGAAAATACCTATAAGAATTCCTGACCTTGGTTATGACTATGGCAACTCCATCTCGGTAACTGAATTAATCAGAAAATAAGCCCTTATCAAACTCCCACGCTCACCTGTCTCACCACTGAACATTTTTGAGTTCATACACCTTATCTTGGATGACGTTGACTGACTGCATACTGCCATGAGGAGAAGTTGGTGCAGGGAAGCCTCAAGGTACTGAAGTGGCTAGGGAAGGACACGGATGTGGGTGGAAGAGCCCAAATACCTGCTAGGCTGTGCCTACATTATTTCCAATAAAAATGTATTACAAATGGGTTTTCTGAGGTATGGAATGTTTTGGGCAAGCAGAGGTTGTGTGAGATCCTTCACAGCTGGAAATGTTCTCATAACCTTTGGCATAAACAGTAGCTTCTATGTAGGCATTTCACTCTTAACAAACAAGTAATATTCACATAGATGAATAATAAGAACTATCTTTCTAGTCTTTTAAAATTTCCTTTCTGCCTTGGGAACTTTCATCAAAGCAAGTGAATCTTTGAAGTTACTGCCAGTGTTGTGGGGTGACTGGGTTGACTGGGAAAACAACAGGTACCAATGTACTTTATTTTTCTCTGAGACCTTCTGAGGCTCAGCTGGGCAGCAAGAGTGGAGTTTGGTACAATCTGTACCTACTTATATTATTTAGTCAGACTGTAGAGTTATTCTTGGAAGTGTGTCCTGCAAAAGGAGAGGATATACTGTGCCAGGCTGGAACATCCATAGATCAGAGTAGGTCCCTTTCCATTTGCCTGTGTGGAGTCATGTTGTATCTTTGACCTAGGTTTAATGAAAAGGGAGTTTAAATTCTACATAATTTAAGTTATTTTTGCAATTAAATTTAATTCTTCAAAATTTAATTTGCATAGAGGGTAGATCAAATATGATTAATCCCTCTGTGGTCTGTGATACTGAGACTTGTGGTGAAATAAGTAATGCTGAAGAATGAATTCACTTTCTCTGCCTGTCACAAGGCAGGGATGTGCATGAAGCAGCAGAAGAGAAGGAAGGGGACAAGATGTGGACAGTGGCTGTAAGGTCTGTGAGAGCCATCACACTCCCTCCTCAGACCCTCAGAAGTTTTCTTGAGATGAGCTCCCAGAGCATGGAAACAGAGTTTGCATGATCCACAGGACACCCTTTCTTTCAAAATGTACTGCAAAAACAAGCCCTGATACTTCAGCTTATTTTGAATGTCAGAGATGATTTACGAAATGAAACTTCAAGCCTTATTCCCTTTTATTACTGAATAAAAGTTTTTCAAATGCTTATTAAGATAACCTGAGAATCAAAGAGGAAAACAATGAATCAATCACAAAGAAGAAATAAATCTTTAAGAGAGTCCTAAAAGGGAAGCATTTATCATTCACGCTTCTTCATTTATTTCCCCAGGCTGTGTGTGACTGATATTGCCTCTGTACAACCTTCTTCTCCACCTCTTGCCTTGCCTTTCCTGGGTTAGGCATGCCACCCGCCTGTGAAGCCGAGGAGCTGGAGCTCCTTCGAGGTGATGCGACAGAGTTTCTCTCTCTTCCCCCGTTACCATTCACATCGCAGCCAGTTCAAAGAGTGAACGCAAATCAATACGCTCAGCTGCTGAGATCAAGCAAGTCTTATGGGCTGTTCTGCACTGTCTTTCATGATTAAGTCATTTTCTGACTGGATTCTTAGGCTGTTCTTACGACAAGAAAAAGAGCAATTTCTCCAAGTGAGGAGCTGAAAGACAAAAGCCAGAGATGTTCGGTTTGATCTTGGTCTTCACCCAGAAACACTTGAAGGTAATGGCTGCAAGCTAAAAAATATTAAGCCCTTTGGCAGTTGTGGTTTGCATGCTATGGCCAGGTCAGGTGTAGGGTACTTGTTCTTGTCATCCAGGTACCCCCTGGTGAATGATCATAATCTGTTTAATGTCTTCTCTAGTTTAAAACTATTTTGTTCCTACGTATCTTCTGTTTCTCATTACAAAAGCAGTACAGAAAAATAAATTGCTTGCTGTGCTTATCTGTATATTAGCTCAGAGATTGATTTTCCAGCTCACAGCATCAGTAACAAACGGAAAAGTTTGGAAGTGTTTCTGCAATGCACTAATGGATAAGCTTCTGCTTTTCATCTCACTCAGCACTGGACTGGTTAGTGTTGCTGGTAATTCATAGAATCATAGAATGTTTTGGGTTGGAAGGGACCCCTAGAGGCCATCTAGTCCAACCCCCCTGCAGTCAGCAGGGACACCGCTAACTAGATCAGGTTGCTCAGAGCCCCATCCAACCTGGCCTTGAATGTTTCCAGGGATGGGGCCTCCACTACCTCTCTGGGCACCACCCTCATTGTAAAGAATTTCTTCCTTATATCCAGTCTAAACCTACCCTGGTTTAGTTTAAAGCCATTACCCCTTGTCCTGTCACAGCTGTTCCTACTAAAAAGATTGTCTCCATCTTTCCTATAGGCCCACTTTAAGTACTGAAAGGCCGCAATCAGGTCTCCCCGCAGCCTTCTCTTCTCTGGGCTGAACAATCCCAAGTCTTTCAGCCTGTCGTCATAGGAGAGGTGCTCCAGCCCTCAGGTCATTTTTGTGGCGCTCCTCTGCACCCGCTCCAACAGTTCCATGTCCTTCTTGTGCTGAGGGCTCCAGAGCTATGTTAGAAAAAGTCAAGAAGAGAAGTGGGGCTTAAAAAAGTTAGCGGCTTCCATTCAAAAATAATAGCTTCAGTTTCTGTAAGTAATAGTGGCTCCAGCACTGGACTCCTTCCATTCAGTAAGGCATTTGAGAAAGAGCTATCTAAAGTAATTGGAGTTCTTCCTCTGCACTAAAAGTGCTGGACGTTTGTAAAACTCCAGTGTATTCTCAGTCCTCATTAATAATGGAAACCTGCAGAAAGAAAAAGGGCACCTATAACATGCCTCAGGTATGATGCAAGCTGGCTGTTTACTTACTCCTGATGCTGGGCATGGGGATGTATATGGTCAGGAAGGCATTGGGACCCTGGGTTGCTGTGAATGCTATTTGTGAATGCTTCCTAAATGTTCTGCTGAGTTTGGAAAATGTAAACAGCAGTTAAATTGCATTAAATCTGAAAATAATTAAACCCCAGGTTCGGGAAGTATTGGTTTGGGGAAGAGCAATTCAGCACTTAGCTGAGTTTCTGTTTAAGAATTAGAGCTTAGTTTTCTAAAGATGGCCTGGTGGAGATTTTGGGATTGATCATCTACCCAACTGCACTGGTTATTCTTTCTTCAGCAAGAGCTTTGATATCAAACATTGGCACTTAGCTCTTGTGTGGTGCACACGCACTAACACACACGGAGGCAAGCCTCTTTTATTTCCATAATATAATGAAGATATCTCCCAGTTTTTGACAAAGGTTGCTCTGAACTTCTTGTTCCACCTGTTGAGCTATCTGTCTTGAATACCTCCCGTACCTTAGCCTGGCTTCTGCTGTCAATATGTCATTTCTCATTGAAAAATGTTTCTTTTTAGAGTTGTCAGGCAGAACAACAGAGCCAACATCTACTTCTTTGCCCAAGGCCGCAGGTGAAATACTGAAGACAAGCCAAAATTTACCGTGACAGTTCTTGAAAACTGAAAAAATATTCCTTTGAAAAAGCCCAACAACTGACTTCATTGCTGAAATGAAAATTAATTTTTTATTTTTATTACTCCTTATTTAAACCTCAGTCTTGAAGTAACCATATGCCAAACTTAGCACTGAAAGTAGTGGTGACTTTGACATGTAAAACTACAGCACCGTAGCATCTAGCAAGACTCCAGTGCAGCGGCTTATGTTCTTCCTCTTGTGATTTTAGACATTATTGACAGTGCTACTATCAATTAAAATCTCTTGATGCTGGATCCAAGCTCTGCTGCAGACCTGTTCTGTGGCCCACTTCACATGCCTTTAGAGATCCCATGTACAGAGACAGTGGGACAGAACCTCTTATTCAGTATGCACAGATTATCTGCAGCTATGTTCTATTGCCATTAAGTTAGTAATAAAACCGCTGGTGATTTACTGGTACAGGAGTGAGACTTTAGGAATTCCTGATTTTAATGTTATATACTAATAAGAAATATTTTTATTATATCACTATAAATTCAGTTGAGAAGCCAGACTAAATGGCATGCTACCACAATTATTAATAAAAAAAACCCCAAACAGTAAGTAAATAGCCAAATAGTAAATCATATTTAAAAGTATATCGACTACACTGATTGGACAGAAATAGGCAGGATGGGAGAAACTCCCTGTCTTCAAATGGAAGAAAACCAAATCATGACAGTTTTCCCTGCATACTCTGCAAAGGTCCAGCTGTACTTTCATCTAATTAGTTTTTGCTATATTTTTGAAATACTGAAACATGTAAAGGCTTGGGGAGATGATCTAAGTTTAGACTATGTCCATATAGATTTTATACCTATACTGTGGCCATCATACAACACAATATGATACAATGCAATACAACACAATGCAATTCTATAATATAATCTTGTACCCCAAACTACCACAGATGAGATCTCTTCCTCCATTTTCCTCCGAAAATGAAATGACAGAAAAAAGAAGTTGATTTCTTTGAATCAATGAAGCTGTCTCATCTACTTGCTCAGCACCACCACGTGCATTTGTGCCTATGTGCGTTTATGTGACGTTACTGGAAAGGGACCATCGGAAGGCAGTATTTGCAGGAGCAAAGAAGAGGGGGGATATGAAATCACAGCAGACGTTCCAGTTATCCCATTAAGATGATCTGTGACCTTTAAATGGAAGAATGATACTTTGGAGGCTGACATTTGATTTCCCAGTGTGCTCCCAGCGTGTTGTAATTTGCTACAAAACAATGGGTAGAATTCGTTTGACGCTAAAAGTTTCTTTTGGAAGTGTACAATATGCTGTGAAAACAGCAATTGCATTTTATGACTTGCCAGGCAGTCTTTCAATGTGCTAGTGAAATTATCAGAAAAGGAATGGGAACGGGTTTATAAATATTGCATGAGGGGAGATGTGTAAACAAACAAAAAAAACTATGGTTACAAATATATTACTCCTTTTATTAAAGCAGTATTTATTCATACATTTAAAAATCACATTGAAATATTAAAGAATTGGTCTGAGCTAGGAAAACTGAAACAATAACTGTTTCAGCCTCTATTTTCACTGTCCTTTCCCTCATCACTGTACAGTTCATACACTGCTGTGAGCATAACTCTCCCTCTGGACGTGGCTCTTCATGTTGTGGGAAATCTTTACAAACACTCTGCCTGGCCTCAGCTCAGGAAAGGAGCTGTTACTTGCAGGGCATGTTGGTTCCTACAAATGATGGATGCTCAAAGCTCAAAAGAAAGGTGGGAAAATCCCCAGCGACAAGAGCTCAGTTGCTCTTGGAGGTGAAGAGAGGAAGGTTTTTAACTAGCAGAGCTGTTTCCCACTCAGTGGACTTTGGTCTTGCACTTCCAGTGCCTCTGTTGCATTTTCTGGGAAGAAAATGGTATTTCCCTGTAGGCATGCTGCTGTGGTTGGATACGTGCATCGTCAATGTGTGGTTCAATTTTTTTCACCTGATTTCAGCGAGGATCTGCTGGCAGATGACCACCATGTTTCACCTGCTGCCTCACCAAGGAGCAGCCCATCCTCAGCAAGTCCTGCTGTGCCAGCGCCCTACGAGCATGGCAGCCCTTTCCCCAGGCTCACAGCCTCCAGGGTCACACCTTCACAAGCTTCTCCTTTGCCACTCTGAGAAACCTGTCCTGCTATGAAGCACTTACCGTTCCACCATCAGTAGCTTGTTTTTAGAAATTCAAAACAGATGATTACAGATTCACACCTGGAATAGTGTGTACAGTTCTGTTCTCCACTATGCAAATAAAATGTGGACAGGCTGGAGAGGGTCCAGAGTGGAGGGCCACCAAGATGATCAAAGGACTGGGAAGCCTGGCGTATGAGGACAGGCTTAGACAACTGGGTTTGTTCAGCCTTGAGAAAAGGAGGCTCAGAGGTGATCTCACCACCGTCTACCAGTATTTAAAGGGTGGCTACAAAGAAGATAGAGACTCCCTTTTCCAAGGAGTCACATGGAAACGACAAGGGGTAATGGGTGCAAGTTAATCCCAAGAAGATTCCAACTGGACACGAGAGGAAAATATTTTGCAATGAGAACAATCAACCATTGGAATAATCTCCCTATTGGAGTGCTTGACTCTACCACACTGGATACTTCCAAGACATAGCTGTGTGGGACAGGGTGCTGGGCCATCTTGTTTAGACTGTGCTCTTGCCCAGAAAGGTTGGACCAGATGATCCTTGAGGTCCCTTCCAACCTGGTATTCTATGATAAAAAGCTTGTGTTGTTGATTTTTTTGATGGAGCAAGCTCTAGAAGAGCCAGGTTGTCTCACCTGTGAGAAATAGGACAGGCTGTGTTTTAACCCCATGTTCCTGTCATCGTGACAAGGGACTGCAAGGTGATGCTCCCCTGCTTGGAGTTTGTGTCCTCAGCCTCTCTCCCCAAATTAGCCATTTACACTAGCTCTCCCCCAGAGAAGATGGAGCTGATGTTCTGCCCAGCACTTGCTTTACCTGGTAGCTGAATTATTAGGAACAGCCAAGTGCTCAGTGATGGACAGAGGGGGGTTGGTAGAGGTTATCCCATTTGCAGTTCAGCACTGCTTGTGCCCACCCAGAGCGGCTGCAGAGCCCACAGGCTCTGGGGGGTCCCCTGGCCTTGGGCAGGAGCCGGGGGAAAAAAACTATTTTATTTGGCCGCTAAGGGCAGGTAGATGGAAAGAGAGCTGGATGGAGGTGCTCTGTGCACACTCCACAGTGGGAGTGCTGCAGGTGGACCCAGGGAGAAATGCAGGTTACTGGGACCACGGATAAATCCACACTGGGATTGGAAAGGAGCTAGTGACCATTGGTGTCTGTCACCAGGGACCACAGGAAAACAGAAGGGTTTCACTTAATTCTATATGGAGTTTCATTTTTTGTATCTTTTCTTTTTTTGGGGGGGCTTGTTTCCGGAACATTTGGGGAAGTCAGAAAACTGGCAGATTTCAGAGAAGAAATGTAAATGCTCAGCACCAGTATTTTACATCTTTGTCTTGCAGGGTGCTAAACAGGCAATGAAACTGTCAGCTCCGGAATGGTGTGTTTGTTGTTTGCAGTTGCTGGCTTGGACAGGTTTTTCCAGCGGTATCCACTGAGACCTTGAAAATGTAGCGGTGTAGCAGGTCTACCGATACTGAGTGAACTAGCATGTCAGGCCTTCTCAGACCATTAATACCTCTGGGCTTTTGACAGCCAGGATTGTTCTGTAATTATTTTCCATCTCTACATGGTTGTTAAATGCTGTTATTCAATCCAAAATGTTTCTCAAAATGTTTCTGGACTGTTTCATTAGTAATAATAGATTATTTTCCCAAACAAGCAAAGCAGAAGTGAGCTTCAGTGTCTCTGAAATTATTACAAATGTAATTACATTAGTTCCACTAGTGCCAAATAGCGTTTATAGTTATTTTTTGTGTCCAATCCAGTTACTCATTTTCTTTAATAATTTACAATTTGACTGTCGCCATGGCACCACTTTGCTTTATACCTAGCAATTATCGTACTGTAGACAGGAAGCCAGCCAGGGAACGGACAATAACACCTAAAATCTGAAGTCGTGACTAAGAAGAGAATTTTGAATGAAAAAAACCAAGCTCTGCCAGGCCAGCCTGCCAGGAGGGCGAGAGACCCAAACGCTAGAGGCAAGGCTTCCATTCGCTGCATCCTTTTCCCGGCTCCAAAACCACTGTATTTAGGGAATGCAAAAATGACTAGATCACGTAAACCTTAAATGTGCTAAGTAGAAAAAAGCATGTTGTCCTTTGTAATATTGTTTAGTCTTTAAAAATAAATTTTAGACAAACGGTTGACAACTCATAGTGAAACCCCTCTATTCTGTTTGTACTTTGAGACTAGGAAATAGGTTGAACTTACCTTGAAACCCCACCCTCCCATGTTTTTTTAAACTGAAAAGCAAATTGTTCAATTACCTTCTCAGGAGACAGTGTTTAATGATCTGTTATTAACTACTTGCCCTTCTCTTCATTATTATTATCTCTAGTCTTAACTTTTTGGCACTGGTACATTTTTTTCCTTTATTTTTAATAATTAAAAGAAGAATGATTACAGACTCAATCTGTTAAAGTTTCTTCTCTGTAGAAGTGAAACACTGTGCATTATTTACACTACAATGAAAAAGGGAAAGGGAAAGGGAAACGGAAACAGAAAGGGAAAGGGAAACGGGAACAGAAAGGGAAAAGAAAAGGGAAAGGGAAACAGAAATGGAAAGGAAAAATAAAAAAAGAAAAAAGAAAAAAAAAAGGAAAAGAAAAAGAAAAAGGAAAAGAAAAAGAAAAAGAAAAAGAAAAAGAAAAAGAAAAAGAAAAAGAGAAAGAGAAAGAGAAAGAAAAAGAGAAAGAAAAAGAGAAAGAAAAAGAGAAAGAGAAATAAAATTTGAATTTTCAATCTAGACAAACTTCCATGATGCCAAGGCCATCTCTTGATTTTACTGACATGAAAGCAAAACTCTTTCAGCTTTCTTTAAATTCTTAAGTGAAAACAATTGCTCACATTATACAATGTCAGTAGAGAATTAGTAAACTGCTGGTGGGAAAGGCATGATGCAGCTTGCTGAGGTTTTTTCCGGTAGAGGGCACTGAAGAAATATAACCGGATTACTGCTTATTGCCATGGCACTCTGAATTGGAAGCACGAAGGGCTGGTTATTTTACAGCAGCACCTATTCTCTGAGGCTTTATAATCTGACTGCGCATCAGAGAAGTCTGTACGGGCTGTTAATAAACATCTGAACATGTTTATCTAGATGCAATATTGCATTCCTCTTTCCCAAGGTTTTAACTAAACTCTTTAGGCTTGCAACTGCTGAGCACCCTTTCTGTTTTCTGAGCGCTAAAGTATATCTCCCTTTTTGCTCCTTCAGTTCCATCTTTAATGAATACTTATATCATGGAGGGATACTGCACAGGAAAGCATTAATTTAGATGTGCCTGGTTCACAGGGGACTTTAGCTTGTGTCTGATTGTTAAATGAACCAATTTATATTGCTTTTCTGTAAACATAACGGCAATAAAATTTTGCTTGAAATTATTCGGGGGAAATGTTGTGTTACTTAAAATAATCTGAATCTTAATTTTACTTTGGAACTGATTAAACAGATAAGCATTACAGAAAGTTTCAGCAGCTTTCTTTAAAACAAAAGGTCAGCGGGAAAGTGAAATGGAAAGGTGCCTATCACTGTAACCAGCTGATCACTGTAACAAGCCTTAGTTTTTTCTGTTAGATGTGTCACCGTCTTGCTTAGCTCTTGCCTTTTGGCAGTTGTATCAAGGATAGTTTCCAACACCAAATTTCAAATTCTGGTCAGATTTGACTGGGATTTCAGTTTAATCCCCTGTCATTAATTTTCTGGTGGCATTTGTGTATTAATTTGGTATTAGACAGCACCAGAAACAAGTTTTTTTCATTTTAAATGCTTCTTTTCTGGATTGTCGATGGTATGTCCTTTACATGGTTAATTTTGGATGTAACTCTTGGTGAACTCCTTCCTAGTTGAGAGATGTGCTTTGCAAGTTGCTTTTAGGCTAGACCTTCTTTCCCCACCCCCTGCACCATGGAGGATTGAGTCTAACCTCATACCTGGAGGCTAATGTGAGGTCCTTGCTTAGCCTGTGCAGCTACAGGGTGACAGAATAACAGCTACTGAGATGTAATTTCACTCATTTTATGAACTGAAGATTGATCTGCTTAAGCACCAAGTCCCTCTTGCTGAGCTAACAGAAGGTGACCATTCAAGGTGAGCACAATTTCTTCTCTACCCATTTCCTTTTCCAGGGGATAGGTAACAAACGTAATTAATTAGGCATTTCTTTCCTTGCTTTGCAAAAGCAGCCAATGCTGCGGGCATAAACAAACAGCTTCTCTTTTGAAAGAGCTTGCTATTTTGGAAGCATTATCTACAGTTAGTGTGAAGAATGTCACAGGGACCAGCAGCATGGCTTACTTTTAATTGTGACCACTGTTTATGTTTTGCTGATTAAGTCATTACTTAATCAAAGAGGGGTTTGGGTTTCAGATGGAAATGGATGCAAAGGAATGTACCGTAATGTGCATTCCTCCTACCCTCCCTCTGCCCATGGAAATACCCTCAGTTCCCCATGTTCCTCCTCAGGGTACTCTTTGCCCCTCAGTGTTTTTCTGCCTCCCTACTTCTTGCTCTCTCCACGCAGCCTGTTGCCACCACTATACTTTCAATGCTGCCACGTCCTAAGCAACCTTCACCATCACACCTCTAGATCTGTCAACGAGGGTCCTCCTCACAGTTGATCCCATCCCTCTTGTAACACCTTCCAGTAAAATTGCTGTAGCTTCCCCTGTTATTTCTCATTCATCCTACAATACCCCAGCCTACCCTGTGGTCCTCCCCGTTCCCCATCTCCAGCCCCTGGCTCTTCCATGTTCTTGCTATGGTGTGACACATTTCCCTGTTCCTCATTGACCGCTGTTGGCTGTTGGTTGAGAAGAGCTAGCTCTTTGTAATTAGTGACTCTCCAGAGAACATAAATATGGTCTTTGACCTGCCAGCCAGCTGGCTGTCAATGCAGAAGCGATGCACATTTTTATCAGCCTGCTGGCCGAGAAACCTGCGTTCTGGCTGGGAATTACCAGTGCTCTGCCTGACACCCTGACAGAGCAGACAGCAGGCATGTGCAAGCTTTTCCTCAGGACTTGCTTGGCAGCAACAAGGGACAAATTCAGGTTGAAGGGGTTTACCACAAAAATATCATCTCAAGGCTTATCAGAAATGCGGCAAGATTACGCTAACGCTCTGGTGATGAGTGAACTAATAGCATTCCCTTGAAAATACAGGTCAAATGTCTTAACGACCAATATTTTTATTACTGGATGAAAAGCTTTAACCTGATTGACAGATTAACAGGGTGACAGCAAGTATTATGGTGTTCTATTAACAGCCATTTACACTCT
>NW_009260763.1:2064941-2078322 GCF_000687185.1 Egretta garzetta
CTCTTTCCTCCATGGGCAAGGCCATCTGGTGGTCTTTCCCTCTCTGCAGTAACTTTTAGCTGCAGCCTATAATTTTAAGCTTTGCTGCATAGCAAGGCTTGCTTTAAGGTGAACTGGTACAGTGGTGTTTCTGCTCCTCCTCCTGTGGGCTGCCCTGGTGTGGCCCCTGTTGCCTTTGCTCTTTTCTGGCCCATGAGCTTTACTGCCTGCCTCTCTCTCCCAGTTGCGCCCATGCTCTGCTCTGTCTGCTGGTTTCTCCCATAGCTTCGATATCCATTCTTTACATCCTGTGCCAGAAACACAGTGAACATTCCCGCCATCCTCTCATTTCTCAGGTTATAACCTGTGTCCCCCATAATTTCACAGTACAATTCTCTTTTGGGAGGAAAAACAGCTTCTCAGTAAAAAAGTGAAGGGGAAAGAAACAAAGGTATGCCAGGTCTAGGCTCATTATGCTCAAAAAACCTGCCAGTACTGAACCTTGCAAAGCAGAGTGGGTTATGGAAGACAGCTTATTTAGGGCTAAAACCTGCTCCCTTTGTAACTTCTGAGAAGGGAGCTGGGACAGCTTGATATTTTTGGCAATTGAGACCCAACAAGGCAATGTAATCCTTGGTCTAGTTTTCCTATGTGATCTACCTTTGCATCAGGATGTTTTGTTACACCTGGCTAGCATGCTCTGGCTGGTATTGTTCATTTATGACGTTACTGTTGTACATCTGTATTAATGCAGTAAAGCAAGCCCCAAACAGAAAAATATCATGAGCATTCCCTAAAAACACCTTAAGGGAGGAAATGGGCCCTTTTTTTCCTTCTGGTTTTTTTGAGGCTGCACTGTCACAGAAAAAAATTGTTTAAGATGAGACGCAACTACAGTTGCAAAAGGACGAGCATTTTGAATTAAGTCTGTTGAGCAGCCCCATTTCAATGAAACACCAACCTGCATTTCTGTTGTTCTCTCTCCAGTCCTAAAAGCTCTACCTGGCATTTAAATGACAGATCAATCACTTCAGCTCCAGGCTAAGAAATCCATCCTGCGATATTACAGGGCAGGTAGGTTTTCAGCTCAACATTCTTTTCAGCACAATGATTGCAACTTGCAATTATAAATTTAATCTTGCCTTATGAAACTGTAAGAGCCTATTCTGATGTGGAGATCTACAAACGATACAGATTTGCACTTCTTATGAAATACCTGAATTCCTAAGCAATGCAGCACTTTATTGAAATACAAAACCATTCTGGTGAAACATGATTAACTTCATAGCTGGAAAAGAATGACCTATCTGCAAAAAAATAAATGCAACATATGTCCTCCCTTTATGTTCATGGAATATAATTCTGAGCATATCCTAATTTCTTTGTCTTGATTTGTTATTCCAAACAGTTCAACCATAGCTTTAGTTGTGTTGATCCACCTGGGACCTATGCCTAGATCCGGGAGGCCTAGGAGTGATGCAGCTGCTGGGGATACGCTAATGACTTACGACTGCTCAGTGAACCGAATGGAGCTTTCTCTGTTTCTCATGAGATCCATACGAGCACTTCCAGCAGGAGGACTCACAATTGCCAATCTATACCCTTGTTTGCTTTACAGGTTGTGAAATATATTGCTTTGGATTGCACTGCTACGAATGTTTGTGGTTTTTAAGTTCTGTTATGCTGGTTCTCCCTGTGACTCCTGCGGATAGTCAGTGTCCTGGGTTTGTGGGCAGCTGCCCCTGGAAGGAGGAAAGGTTTAGCCCTCTTTGTTGAGAAAGCACATTCACAAAGTCTCACCTGAACAGGGAAGAAATAGAAAAGAAATAATTTACTTGTTCCCAATTTCAAAATTCCTTAGAAGCAACACTGCATCAGGATGCTTCTTTTATTTCAGGGCACATTTCCTTTTTTTCTTACTTGGGTGGGGTTTTTTTTGAAATATTTTCTGTTGCTGTTTGCAGATGCACACACCACTCTCTAACAGGGCCCAGCTCATGCAGCTCAGTTTCTGAGCCATTGTGTGCAGGCTTGTTTTGGATTGCTATCTCCTGCCGCAAGTGAAATTGCCACTTCCACCTAATCCTGCACAAAGGAGAGGTGTCCAGCAGTTCTTGTTCACTCCCCAAGGGAATAAAGCAAATGTTTTTGACAAGCTAAAAGAAAATAGTTCAAACCACAACCAAAACAAATTAATTCCGTCTTTGCTAGCTAATTCATTCAGTATTCAGATGGTGCTATTAATTGCTACTGTTAGAGAAGATAACTGTTATTTGTACAATGCTGAATAAAAGAATAAAAATGAAAACCAAATAAAAACAATAAAAAGAAAATAGTCAGAAAACATAAAGTGCATTCATCTGCATATGAAGCCTATAGCCCAGCCCAATCCAATGCAATCCAAACTATTCACATAGCGAGGCTGTGCTCTGCAGAAGGCAGCTCTGCACTCCATGTAGACCAATGTTTCCAGGTTGATTAAATACAACAGCAGAATGCAAAGGAAATTCAGAAAGCCCTACTTAAAGCATTTTGTCCTAACATGTCCAATTTAGGAGAAAATTGATATTTTTAGAGGAGGGAATTAAAAAAATAATTTAAAGAAAAAGGCAAGGATTCAAGTTAAATCGATTGGTTTTCTTCTCCTTTCATCAGTCAACTCCTGTAGGATTCAAAAGAGACACTTCAGGATTAAATTAAACACTTCTATAAGTTTACGTTTGTGTATATTTATGATCCTGCTTTTGATAATGAAATCTTACAGACATTTGTTGAATAGTACACAATGTAGCTGCTATATCCTCAGCAGCAGTATTTTATGGACTAAAGCTGAAAGGAATTCCACAGACTGGCTGAGGAGTGAGACAACTGAATTTTTATTTCCGCAGCCAGACCTGCATTTGTTTGTGCAAACTTCACATCGGTTACTCTGGCAGCATGGCAGAGTGTTTTGCCTCAGATTTGAGAACTGCTGTTCAAGAAGAAATAATCCCACCTACCTAGGTGTGTGTACATATATATTCCATCAAAAGATCCATCTACTGTCAGTGGACAATAAGAACAATCTGCCCCATGTAACGGAGAGGCTTAAACTGTAAACAAAGAAACTGCAGATTTTAAAAGAAAAACAATGAAATACTGAACTCCCATTTCACCATTAGGTTTCATGTCTGACATGATCTTTCAAGGCAGTTTCCAAGGTTGTCTCAAGCAGGTATTCAAGCAAATAAGGGAGGAGAGGATGGAACTGTGGTTTGGGTTGTAGTCCAAAGGTCCTAATTTGATATACTTCCCATGTAAGCTGCGCAAGCCATTTGCTTTCTTTGTGTCTCAATTACCATTTGAATAACTCCCTCTCTCGTCTAGTGTGATGATAAAGATTTAATAGATAGAAAGACACTGTAAGCATCTGTTCCATGACAAATATTATATAGATGCAATTACATAATAACATCTCTCCCAGCTAACAGCTGGCCTACTATGAAAATCAAGCCTTTTCCTCAGGATGGACAGCAAACTGCTGTGAAGGTACAGCTCTTCCAACTATTTTTTTTTCTGGTGTGAGAAAAAAGCGTTGGCTTCCTATCCATTTGCTGATGAAGACAGGGGGGAATTTCTATGGGATCCATCTTTTCCTGTCTTCAATTACTGCTACTGGAGGTCTTGGGCTGTGAATTTAAAACTTGAATCAGAGAAGGTTTTTAGCAATGAACACATCGGTTCCTTAGCTTTAAGAAAGAGCTTAAACTAGTCCATATAGAATGGGACATCAGTAAAACCAAGCTGTAATCCATACTAATTAAAGATTACCATAGGTAACGCGTTCATGAAACTGCACAGGCTTAATTCAAGGAACATGTGGTGGTATGTCTGCATGGATGGTCCCAGCAGCAGGGATTGAGATGGAGTACCCAACAAGTACACATGTACATGCATGTGAGAAGAAAAAAGTCAAGAAGGTCTTAAAGGGACATTTTCTTTTTTTAAGTCAGAAGCTTTTACCCTGAGCATTTAAATTTTAGAGGCTGATAATGCTGGGACGAAACAGGCATATGGTACAGCTTCCCCTAGGGAGTTCTTCCTCTCTCCTTATGCAAGCCCAAGTATTGCCCTACTTAGAAAAAAAGTCCATTGTGTTGTAAAAGGCAGATTACAATTGATGCTTCCTGCAACTTCACTGGTGGCTTGATGCTGGCAAAGGAACACCTGAAAATTATTTTGGCAAATGTCCCAAACAATTTGGAGTCGGCTGAGCCCACAACTTGCTGTGGCCATATGAGGGACAAGGAGTCAAGAGACAAGGATGGGACACGCGGGTCTCTCAGAGGGTACAATTATTTTTGAAGTTAAGCATACTACACATGTGACAGAAAAGTGGTGGGAATGAGATGAGCAGCACTGTGTGAGGGCCACTTCAGGACTAGCTGCATCTGCAGTAGGTTGGGAAGGGAAGACAGCAGCATGGCCATTCCCCATTTGTGTCCCAAGGTGCTAGTCAGGCTGCGTCAGCAAGTTATCCTTCATATCTCCTGTAAATCTGCCCTTACTTTTCACTGCCCTTATCTTTTAAAACCAAGTTCCTTATAGTTGGAATGAATATAACTATAGGATGTTGAAAGTAAACCACAAAAATCTCGAAGAATAACCCCAAGTAGCTCTTGTAGACCTAAAGCTTTTCACTGTTTAGTCTGATAACTGAAGAGATTTTAAATAAAACATTGTCTCCATGAAATAAAATTTCTGCTTGTGGGACCAGCTTGGATGAGAAGTAAAGCGGAGGCTGAAATTTTTTTGATGTTATGGAAATTTACAAGAAACCCCAAAACCATGGATCAGATCTAGAAGGAATTTTGTTGATGATAATGTTGGTTATTACAAGGTTCTGCAGTTCAGCCTGGCATAGATGGGAAGCTATCAGCAGATGGCTCTGGAAAGGCCAATGTGTTTGTTGCCCTTTTTCTCCAGGCTTCACTAAAAAGGCCAGCTGAGATCAGGCAGCTAATAAAATTACCATTAAAAGCACAGGGTAAAGTTTCAGGTTAGGAAAAGGCAGAAAGTGCATGGATAAATTTGAAGTTCGCTCTTCATCTGGGCCTGGTGATCTGCACACAGTAGCTTTCTGAAGCTGGATGAGATGCATCTAACCAACCCCAAATGTGAGTTACAATCAAACTGGCATTGCTTATGCCGGTATGTGCATGTACGCTTACACATGTGTGTGTTTGGGGCTGGTGAAGGACTAGAATAAGCAACACAGATGAAAGAAAAGTGCTGAAAACTAGGAAATAGTGACAGATTGAATATGAGGTGGTGATGGTGGGAATGAAAAACCAATAAAGAAGAAAAAAAATATTTGGGGTGTTTAAAATCAAAACATCCAATATTGATAATGACTTGAATGCTCTTTACAGAAATAGCTCATTTGCAGCGATTCTGTTTTGATTACCATTTCTGTCTTCTGAGGGCAGTAATCTGGTGCTAATATCTTTATCGAATGGTCACTAGACAAAGACAAACCACAAAAGAAAGGATTTAAAAAAAATGTATGAACTAATGAGATAGTTAAGTCAAGAGGTTTCCACTGAAACCCCAACATTTGACAACATCTTCTGTTCCACATATTTCAGATGCTGCAGGGTAAGAACTGTCAGTAAGTACTGACTTATAAAAATAATGACCACTGTAAAATGATTTTCTGCTTCATTTGACTCTATAAGGCCAGTAATGTGTTGCTAATGAAGCACCCAGGGTGCATAACATCTCCTTTTCTGGGACTCTGAGAAACAACCAGCCATATGTACAGCAAATGTCTTTGGCAACACGGGGTGGCCTTAACTGGTATTTTTGTGCTGTTGGAGTTTTATGACTCAATCCTAATGTTATTTAAACATCATTTTTCTGTGTTTAATTTATTTATTGTCTCTAGTGGTAGACACAGAGACTGGTGAGCTAGATTATATTAACATTTCAGAGTAATAATAGAAGAAAGCAATTATCTTTGGGCATAAAAATCATTTTAATTAGACAGTCAGTAAAGTGGGAATGGACAGACAATGATGAATCATGATACTGTAGTTTAATCAGACAGCCAGAGAGCTGGTCTGCAAGAGCAGCTCAAGAAAGTGTTTTGGCTGATTGAGTGAAATGTGGACAACAAGAAGAAATAGTCAACTTCCTTTAGCCTCTTTGCTTCACCAATAAAATAAATACATCAGCCCATCATTTCTTTGAAGTCATGGGAAGACTTGGAGCTTGCTAAAAGTTAACAGAAATATTTTATTTTCTCTGTCTTAAGACCCTATCAAGCCAACAGTAACTTAATACCTGCGGGCCATTCCACCAAGCCTTCACCGGCATCTCTTTTTTTCCTCAAGCCACCGTATATCAGCTTTTTTCTGTCACGGGAGAAAATTTGGATGGAAGTCCCCTTCTATGGCAGCCTCATCTGACACTACTTCGAGGTGAATCTGGTGCGTAATGCTAGACATTGGCAGTGGCCTTCTTGGTACTTGCTATTTTCTTCACCTGAAGATGAGAAAAGAGATTTATATCTGAGATCCACTTGTCTCATGTGAGTGAGCAGAGCTTTTTACCACTGCAAACTGCAGCTGCGGGCCCACTTTATTCCCGCACCAATTTTCAGGTCAAATATAACAAAGTGATCCCCTAATGTAATGAAAGATGAAACCAGATGGTATTGCAAACTCAGTGTAAATTAGGTGCTGCGTTACACAGTATCTATCATATGATAAACAAGATCCATTTGCATATTGAGACTCTTGATAGCTCTGCACAGAGCCAAAATGGACTGGATAATTCATCATGATTTTTTTATCAGCATACAGAGAGGTGTGGGCTAATGCAACTCCAGTGTATACGTGCTCCTCAATCTGACAAAGACAAAACCACAGTTCAGCGGCAGCTGTTGGTCACCGTCATTTTGAGGCTGTGTGCCAGAATGCAGCGGGGCTGGAGGGTCCGCAAGGACTGGAAGCAGGGGCAGGGCAGTTCCCAATTTTTAGATGTGCTGACACCTACTGAGATGCCTTCCCTTCCCTGTATGAAGCGCCTGGGCACCTTGCCATTACACATGATAAGGCTGGGTACCTAAAAATGGGATTCAGAAAAGTGAGTGTGCCAAGTTGAGAATCTCCTCGGTTAGTCAATAAGAAGCCCTGAGCAGAGTGGTTGGGGAATATCTGAATCTCACAGTGGTATGCAGCCTGAAACTCCTGCCAAAGCTGGTCACCTGAATGACACCTTTCTGAAAATCGGTGTTTCTTTCTCCAGTTTCCTTTCCAGAGAAAATCTAGGCATCTGCCCTGAAAGTCAGGTCTAGGACCTTCTAGATGACAGTGATAGCCACCAGAGCAGTATTTTTGGACTGGTATTCTCCATCTTGCTGGGTGATGCCAGTTCATTTTCCATTCAATTTTCAGTAAGCTAAAGAGAGAATGAGTGAGGAAACCTGACATATTCTGCAATGTGGTTGCCAGGGCAGCTGGAGTGGAGGTGTCAGCCTCATCAGAGTGGAACGGTTGCTTCCTTGTGTGTGACATGCAGGGTGAAAGTGTTAGGAGTCAACAGAGGATGCAAATGACCACCAGGAGATGCCCAATGGTCTCTCTGCTTGATGGCATGAGTAGCCATTTGGATGGATTAGAGCAATCCTCTGAGAAAAAGGCAATTAAATCCCAGTTGAAAACAGTATTTTTTCCTTTCCATAGGTGGTGTTTGAAGACTCACATTAAGTATGCAAGTACCCTCTCTGGAGCTTATCCTCAGGTACTGAAGTGCTGTAGACATCAAGACTCTCCCACTGGCACTATAGTGGCAGCTTTCCCTTCTCATGTTTGCAAATTAAATCCCCAGGAGAAACTCTTGGAGGCAGAGAAGGGCAGGGCAGCAGCTGATAGAGCGGGCGTCTGAAGGCATATGGTGAGTTCCACCGAGGGCAGCTCTGAGAGACAAAAATTGTCTCCCAAAGCAGAGGAGACACGAAGCGTGGAAAAAAGAGTGTAATTATGCAGCTAAGAGACTGATAGGCATATTAGTCATTAACTCCTAGAGGAGGTACTGGAGTTGGAAGGGAACCTGAACTCCTTTTTCTGCAGCGTAAAGTGGTGTAGATATAATCAATGCTATTACGGACACTGAAAGAGGTTAACTGATGGCTGACCTTGAGGCAAAGTAGACAGAGATACTCTGTGTCATTCAATTTTGGGAAAACAGTTTATTAAGGTGGCAAATTAACTAGGATCTTTGACACATACTACAGATGTGGGTTAGAAATGTTGAGACTATTCTGTCCAAAGACAGCTCTTCTCAAGAGACTCCAAGGAGGGGGGTTAGTAACCCCCCCATAGTCTAACTCACCCAGAAATATCAAGAAGATCATGCCAGCCAAGTCTCCAGCTGGGCTAAGTAGCACAAATGAATTTTAGTTGTGTTTCTCAATGAGTTTGTGAGAAACCTACAAATTGAGAGTTTACGCCCCATGGCTGTGGGTTGACATGGTGGCCATGGCTCAGCCCAACTACCACCCCAGCCTGGCCCCGACAGCCTCATGGGAGTTTCGGGATTGGGCCCTGCTGGCAAAGCCCTGGCAGTCCCACTGTCGCTGCCATTCCCTGCGGGGCAGCTGGCCCGCGCTGCCTGCCCATGGTGACTGTTGGGGTCTGGTGGCTGTTGAAGAGCTCCTCAGGGACATAACAGTGGCTGCAGCAAGGTCTCTGGAAGTAGTGGGAGACTCAATTAAAGTGTGTGAAGCAGACACCAACCGTTCTGACGTCAGAGCTGCTTGGGAGATGACTAATGAGTCATTGGATTCCGTTTTCTGTTTGTTAATTATCTTATTTCTTTTAATTTAGTCCTTACACGTTGAATAATTTCTACAAGTTCTTAGTCTATAGCTTATCTGAGCATTTGCTGCTTCAGCAAATGCTCCTACATAAACCTGCTGGCTAGACAGACACAGAAAATGAAGGCAAAATGGGTGTGAAAATACCAGCAGAGGAGAAAAATTATTTTCTCAGGTGGCATTTGTGTTTGTTTCACCCTCCCAGGCCAATCTTCAAGGAACCAAGACAAGGACTGGGAAGCTGGGAGAGCAGCACCCAGCCGCTGCAGGGCTGCCGGGTAGACTTCGCTGCTGCAGCTAGCACAGGCTACGATCTTGCAAAAACTCTGCCTTGCGCATGGACCTGGCCAGCTGACTGCCAAATATTGGCAAACACTGGCCCTTCACTTACTTCTGGTCTCACATTATTCTGGATTAATCTCCGATATGGTCACGTTTGAGTAGACCTGCTAGGTCTGTCATACAGGCAGCACCTGAAATTCCTCACTCACGTTCAATGGCGTGGCTGCCTTTCACCCCCAGCAGCTCACCCTGGGCATGCCTGCTTCCCCCTCCTCTGCAGGACTCGGCATGGAGGCTGCACAAATTTGGCCATATCACCAATCGCTCTTTCCCCCCCACCCCTCTCTGCCTTTGCTCTCTCTGTTACCAAGCTTCACTGACCAGGCACTAAGCAAACACTGAGTATTCAGCACCAGCCTTTGGTTTTTGCACTTGCAGCACAGAACTGCCTGTGGGATCATGCCCTAATTGAAAGAGTAATCAGGCATGACTTCTTGGTGATTGCTTTTAATGACCTCATTCTAAGCCCCTCCAAAAGACAAAGGCAGCTGAGGGCATTAAGCATCAAGGATGGTGCTCCGTGTCTCACAGATCTGGATCTTACGTGACTAGGCTTTCTGAGAGTTGATGTCTAAACCCAATGACAAAACCGGCTTGGAAGTAAAACAGTGATTAACTCTCTGCTCCCATACCTGAGGAGGCTAAAGAACTCGGTCAAGAAGTATTTTAAAATTAATTTTAACTTTAGTTTCTGTACACAGTGGGAGATGAGAAGCAGGGAATGCATTTTGGAGAGGCTTTTTACCATATTTTCACACTCATAGCTACCAGGAGAGCTGGGAGAAAAAAATACCCTTTTATTCACCCATTTAAGTTACAAATGAGTAATACAACAGGAACTGACTGAAGCATCCTCTCTCTTCCCTCAGCCCCCCAGGGCTGCTCTCTACTGTGTTGTCCTTCCTCCCTCTCATTTACCTCTGCCTCTCATTCCAATCTTTATTATTCCCTACCTTATTTGCTTCTACCCCTGTTTTTGTGTGCATATCTAAGCTGTGAGTCATATATATAAATATCAATTTACAGTGCTGAGATGATGTAAGTTATGTGCAAGGCAAAGCGGTAGAGCAGGTGGATAGTGCTGGGTACGTAACGTACAGGAGCAGGCTGGTGTATGCAGGCTGGAGGTCAGTATTACTTCTTGCAGCTGCCTATAAACTACTGGAATTTATTGCAGTCACAGGGGTTTAGAAACATAAATAAAGAGTAATGAACCTTAACGAAATCTCTGCCTGACAGAGGATTGTTAATACAAATGCAAAATTCTGTGTGGCCATATAGCTTACCGCAGTTAACCAAACTGAAATATTTGAACTACTAAGGACTGTGGCACATTGACTTTAATGGCAGAAGTTAGTTAGCACTGTACCTGCTGCTTGTGCTTCTCAGATCATTTAGGTGTAGATAGTTTTGGACAGAACAGAATGATGTTATTTATTGTGTCACATGTACTTGCTTCTAAGAACAATTTAGCAGGACACATGCAATGATGTATGCACACTCTGAAAACAAAATAATATTAACCAGTGCTCTGCCCAGTCAGTCTCAGCTAATGAGTCTCAAAGTTGCTTTTCTCTCAGCCCCTAACTATTGCTCAGCAAGGAGAATGGCCTTCCCAGCATCATAGCTATAGGAATTGTAGGAGAGATGAAAACAGATTTCTGTTATAGTCACAGAAAAAATGTTGAAATTCTGATATAGGCAGATGATAACATTTTGTTGAGAACAGCCAAAAGAACCCATGCTTCATTTTCTGCTTCATTTAATGCATGTTATAAAACAATTCCATGCAACTTTATGAGCTAACTTTACAAACCAACAAAAATCTGTGATTGTATTTTATGCTAGGCTTTGAGGATTCGTTTTCCTGAAGTGTGCGGATACCTCTGTCTCTGACAGCATACCTTTTCCATGATGTCTAGTGGTAAAAATATACACCTGAGGACTGAGAGCTAGGGATTTTCTTCTTCAGCCTAGGCTTTTTGACCATTTCCCACACATTTTGTGGGACTGACTCTTTTGAAGAGCATCTTGACTCTCTCACTCCCAAATTGACAGCTGTGTAAGGTAGCAAAAAGGAGGAAGCAGAGAGATAAGCAAAAGAAAGGGAAAAAAGGGGACCGGTGTTCTCCTGAAGCATGTGACTAAATGTGCTCTTTTGCTCCTTTCTGTATTTTTCCTGACCGGCAAAAACTGTTACTGTCTCTACCCATTACCCCCCTCTTCCCTGCTGTCTTAAGAAGAAAGTGACTGACTGGCTATTCTTACCCCATGGTTCGCCATGGGATAAATCTGATGGGTTTTAAGCAATGAGAATATGCCCGGATTTCTTTTCACTGTAGTTGTCTTATTGTCTTAGCATGTTTCTTCAGCTTTTTCAGCCCCCCCCCCCCCCCTTTTTTTTTTTCTGTAGTGTTTCTGTCATTGTTACTTCAAGGGGGAGGGAAGGGCTACCTCTATAACTGATCTGAAATGTCCAAGTTCAGGTAGGTATGGGGAGAAGAGCTGTAAGCATCGAGCTGGTATCCTTTATTTATTACTTCTATTACTATCACACCTGGGAGATCTAATCTAGCACCCTTAACTCAGAGCATGTACCGTGGTTGCTGGGAAGTGCATGGCAAATAAGGGGAGAGGGAGTGCTCACCATGAGTGACTGCTGGTGACCTTGCCTTGTTATGGCAGCTGCCTAAATTTTGCTCAAGGTGCATGTGGTGTTGTGGCAGAGGAGCACTTGCTGGAGAGGATCTGTGCAGTGGTATGGGCCAGGGAAGGTTTCAATTGGATGTTAGGAAAAATTTTTTCACCAAAAGGGTTGTCAAGCATTGGAATGGGCTGCCCAGGGGAGTGGTCAAGTCCCCATCCCTGGAGGTATTTAAAAGACAGGTGGATGAGGTGCTTAGGGACATGGTTTAGTGATGGACTTGGCAGTGTTAGGTTAACGGTTGGACTTGATGATCTTAAAGGTCTTTTCCAGCCTAAATGATACTATGATTCTATGGCTGATTTGGGCACCTCTGCCAAGTGGAACAAACTCTGGGAGTTTGTATCAAGTTCTCTCTTCCTCCTGTCCCCGTGCCTTCCCACTCACTGTGGTAGTCCCAGCTTTGGGGAAAAAAATCAGTTTGCAGTTGCTGATGGGAGGCTGCTGTTGTCCATGTTCTTTGCCTTTCACTCCTTCTCTCCCCTCCCACCCCAGCTACAATATAATTTTCCATCTTTTACTTTCTGTGCACATGAAGACCATTTTCTTTTCACTCGGTCAGAGCAGAATTGAGATAACAATTTAGCTCTACCTTAGGTATGCGCTCCTCAAGTGTGCATGTCCTGAAATCTCTCCTTTAGGGTATTACGATTTTAAATGATGACTAACCAATGGCACTTTTGAGTTTAAACTATAACCATCGTGCACAGAACATCTGTGCTCTCCTATTAAAAAGCTGTTCTTCATAGCCACACTTCATTATGCCAGTCTGTGGTTTTGGTTCTTCATGGTTTTGTTTTCACAGCCTATGTAGTTTAAAGGGGCATTTGCAACTTAAACAACTGGCTGGTACTGAAAGTAGAGGAGCAAGGCCGGCTTTCTAGGTACGCTGATACACTGATACACAGCCTGAGTTTCCCAGGCTGGCGCAGTCTGGAGCTCTTTGCCAGAAGGACTTATAACTCCTACTCAATTCATGTGTCACTAGATCACATCTTTGCATGTATAGATTACAATGATTTCCTGATTTTTGTTTGTTTTCAAAAGTTTCAGTGTCCTCAGTAATTCTAACTCTACCTTCAGCTCAGCTCTGCGTTGTTAGCTGGTAGATACTCTCTTTTTTTTTGAGAAAATATACCTGGTCTTTGACTCATTCTTAGATAAAATTATTTTCCTCCAACATTATTTACAGTTTTTCCTCTCATGAGTTATCTCATCTGTATGCTTAGTTGGAGCCTTTTCAATAACTGTTCCTGAAAGAACTTCATATGGGTGAAAATGTCTTACCAGCAGAGGGTGGGATGCTCCTGGACCAAATTTTGATGATCCTTTTTTCATGCTTGAATCCCCCCCTCTTTTTTGCTTTATTAAAATAGTAAAAATAGCAATAACGATCATCATCATCATCATCATCATCATCATCCCAAATGAATTCAGAGTTTATTGCTCACAGTGTTCTTGCAGCATCTTGTCTTCACTCAGGCTTGTAAAAATGG
>NW_009260763.1:2078359-2082857 GCF_000687185.1 Egretta garzetta
GGGAGTTTGTTTCGGCTTTAGCAGGTCTGATGGTTTGATCTTTCTCTTATAGTTCTGCTGAAAGAAAAAAAGTGCTGTGTCTACCAAACCTCTGTGTAGGATGAAATCCCCATGGATAAACCACCTGCTACCAACATGTACTGTTACTCTGCACATAGACTTTGTATGTAGCGTCTGTGTATTTAAAGGTTTCTACAGTTCTTGGTTTCATATATGTTGGTCAATCTGGGTAAATTATCTTGACAAGGAATCCTGCTGCTCAGAGCAATTTTTTCCCCCTGTGGTCTTAACTGCAACGTGCTGGACAGCAAAATTGCAAAGCTCCACTAAACAGATTGCAGTTAGCAGAAAGAAATGGTGAAAGGAGTATTTTCCCAGAAAGCCCAAAGAAAAAATTCAGTAAGAAATTCAAGTGTTACAGGAACAAAACTTTTTAAAAAGACTTAATTCGGTGCATTAGACTGAAAAATATTGAATAATGCAGTGAAGCTCTGCATGGGCGACTGAAGAAGGATTGAAATGGTTAGCATAATACATTTTCCTCATTCCAAGAGCCTGTGTTTTTGATGGGGTTTTGCCAGTTGGAGGAGCCAACACAGTCCGCGGTGCTCTGTGGTTACTTGTCTGTGCAGGTAACAAACACCCTCACTGTCACGTCCTCTGCCCCATCTTATCTCTCCCAGCATAAAACCAGTTTGCTTCTACCTAGTGAAACATGAGTGTGCTTATGAGCACTCATCTGGCAGAAGGGAGGGGGCTATCAGGAACCCAACACGCGCTGAATCTAGCAGAGGTCGGGGGGGACTGACTAACCCTTCCCTCCCTGCCACATGATGCAGTGTGGTCTGGACCCTGGGTCTGATGTCAATGAGAAAGGTCTTTGGGAGAGTTCCCAGAAAAGGGAGTAAGTTGTTATTAGCTGTTCTTTTAATGTGGGATTTCAGAAGATGATGTCAAGCCTATTAAAATTTTGATCTCTAATAGGCATAGTGTAAAATACTTATTAATCTTCTCAGCTTCTGTGCTGAATAAACTAGGAAAGAAATACATATTACAGATGGGATCTAGCATTTCTTATTCTGAAGGAATGTTAACCTTTTGGGAGCTGTTATGTCTTTGAGCATGCCAAACCAAGAAAAAAGCACCAGCAACAATATAATTGCTTCTTTTAAAGGGTATTTTCCCTTGCAAATAAATGAGTATCTTCTAGATAAAACAAAGAAGCAGTTAAAGAAATATACGATTAACACCTCAGTCACTGAATATCTATGAACATTGACACAGAACTTGCTAATAGCTATTTTTATTTCGTTTTTTTCTGACAATTAACCATATGTTCTGTGGGAGTTTTATCAGCTGATTGAGTGTTGCAGAAGTGTCCCCAGATGCAGGATGTACGGGAACTCTTGGGTAAACTTAGTGGTAGAATTTAGTCTTTAAGACCTCTGTACATTTTGTAGTAATTAATCATGATTTTAAATCTCTGTGGGTATTTCACAGTAATTAATCATGGTGAGACAAACATCTCATTGACAGCAAGCAGCCCCTCTGCTTCTGAGAAGCCAGTTATCCACAGTCAGTATATGATCTGTCTCATGCATAGGTAGCATAAAATGGATCTGTAGATCTGAAATATACTTGAGCAGCAGGGAGCAGTAGTGTGACATACAGCAAAAAAGAGTGTTCTGCAGTATTCGGAGACTAAAATAAATAAATGACAGTGACCTTACATACAGCTGAAAATATTTGGTACCTAGAGTGTGTCTGAAATGAGACAAGTTGGAGTGCTAATTCCTTGGATGACTCTGAAGACACTCCAAGTTTTGTAGCTGAGACTGCTGCAGCTGAACTCCTGGGGTACACTAGCTCAAGCCTTTGCCTACCATATAATAACTCTAACAAGAAGAAAAAACTGAATGGAATGAAGAGGAGCACATTCATTTATTTAGATTATCCAGAAAAGTGGCAAGCATGTCTTGATGCCAAAATGAGGCTGTACAAACCATCCTCCTGAGAGGACATCCTCCTGAGAAGGTTAAAGAGAGTGTACCCCCGCTGATAAGCGAGACCGGCAGGCTGGTAACAGCAGATGAGGAGAAGGCTGAGGTACTCAACAACTTTTTTGCCTCAGTCTTCACTGGCAGCCTCTCTCCTCACCCCTCTCGAGTTGATGGATGGCATGAGGAGGCCTGGGAGGGCAAAACCCCTCCTGCTGTAGGAGAAGACCAGGTTCGTGACCACCTGAGGAACCTGAATACACAGAAGTCCATGGGACCTGATGAGATGCATCCCAGAGTCCTGAGGGAATTGGCCGATGTAGTCGCTAAGCCACTCTCCATAATATTTGAAAAGTCATGGCAGTCAGGTGAAGTCCCTGGTGACTGGAAGAAGGGCAACGTTGTGCCCATTTTCAAAAAGGGTAGAAAGGAAGACCCTGGGAACTACCGACCTGTCAGCCTCACCTCTGTGCCTGGGAAGATCATGGAACAGATCCTCCTAGAAGCTATGCTAAAGCACATGGAGGCCAGGGAGATAATTCGAGATAGCCAGCATGGCTTCACCAAGGGCAAGTCCTGCCTGACAAACCTGGTGACTTTCTATGATGGAGTGACAGCATCAGTGGACAAGGGACAACCAACAGACGTCATCTATCTGGACTTCTGCAAGGCCTTTGACACGGTCCCCCACAACATCCTTCTCTCTAAATTGGAAAGCTATGGATTTGATGGGTGGACTGTTCGGTGGATAAGGAACTGGCTGGATGGTCGTGTCCAGAGGGTAGTGGTCAACGGCACAATGTCCGGATGGAGACCGGTGACAAGTGGTGTCCCTCAGGGGTCCGTACTAGGACCGGTGCTGTTCAACATCTTCATCAATGACTTGGACAGTGAGATAGAGTGCACCCTCAGCAAGTTTGCAGATGACACCAAGCTGAGTGGTGCGGTTGACACACCAGAAGGCCGGGATGTCATCCAGAGGGACCTGGACAGGCTGGAGAGGTGGGCCTGTGTGAACCTCATGAGGTTCAACAAGGCCAAGTGCAAGGTCCTGCACCTGGGATGGGGTAACCCCCAGTATCAATACAGCCTGGGGGGAGAAAGGATTGAGAGCAGCCCTGCCGAGAGGGACTTGGGGGTGCTGGTGGATAAAAAGCTGGACATGAGCCGGCAATGTGCCCTGGCAGCCCAGAAGGCCAACCGTACTCTGGGCTGCATCAGGAGGAGCGTGGCCAGCAGGTCGAGGGAGGTAATTCTGCCCCTCTACTCAGCTCTGGTGAGACCTCACCTAGAGTACTGCGTCCAGCTCTGGAGCCCTCAGCACAAGAAGGACATGGAAGTGTTGGAGCGGGTCCAGAAGAGGGCTACTAAAATGATCCGAGGGCTGGAGCACCTCTCCTATGAGGACAGGCTGAGAGAGTTGGGCTTGTTCAGTCTAAAGAGGAGCACATTCATTTATTTAGATTATCCAGAAAAGTGGCAAGCATGTCTTGATGCCAAAATGAGGCTGTACAAACCATCCTCCTGAGAGGACACATATGCAGGGGAGGTGCCTGGAGCATTGGGCCATGTGGAAGAGGATGGGCAATACAAGAGGCTGTGGTACGCTGTGGAGTGTGCCACCCTGTAAGTCCTATTTGACTGTGGTGACCTGGTTAGTGGCCCACCTTTCAGTGCCTCAGGCACTTTGCTGCTTCCTTGGTCCTGGCACCAGCCCCTTCAGGCCACCAAACAAGTGTATGTGGCACAGGGAGCATGGACCCAAATTAAGACTGTGACGACATGCTCTAGAGACATGTGAAACCTGGCACTGGACATGGAGCATCTTGAGGGGAAAGAGAGCTCTGTGATTATCAGTCTCAGCGTGATTTAACGGCTCTGCAGTCTACACGCTGCTTTCTGCTACAGGCGGGAGACAAGAGATAGGCAGTGCTTGAGGAAACCTTATTTGCATAGGAAAAAAATGTAGTACTGGCATCTGGGAGATATCTGAGCTGCTTTTTATTTTATTTTAGTTTAGTTTAAGAAGAGGGATATTATTACCTGCAGGTCAGGGTTCAAAATGGTTTTCTCCTGTTACTTCTTAGGACAATCACAAAATTCTCAGTTATTTCAAGAGGGGCAAGACCAAGCACTTCTTCCCTCTCTTCCTCCCTCTTTCTTTCCTCCCCCTCTTCCTTCAACCCACCTCCCTTCCCCTTTCCTCTGTATCACTGATGCCTTGTGTGATTTTCCATCTTTTCCAAAACACCCTCAAGAGCTTTCTGGCTGTTGCACCATTTGTCTCCTCCCTTATGATCTCCAAATCACTAAGTCTTCTTGAAGGCCAAATACTCATAAAACAATGCACAGCGCTCAGTCTTCCAGCCAAAATGCCCTATAGACATCAACAATACTGCCATTGCCCTTTATAATGTCTTGCAACAACCAGATTATTAAGTGGAACCCCATACTTGGGCACCTAGATATCAGATGCCCAGGGTGAGTGACAAAAGCAGCTC